>NW_013666406.1:404461-407607 GCF_000517525.1 Limulus polyphemus
TATTACCATGTCATATCATTGTGTTCTATGAAGATGGGTTCAGCAATGGTGTATACATGTTATATTGGTGTGGTATTACCATGTCATGTCATTGTGTTCTATGAAGGTGGGTTCAGCAATGGTGTAGACATGTTATATTGGTGTGGGAATATTTTAGTAAAAATTAAGTAAGATCACAAAGTTTGGTAAATCACATTAAAATATCACTGATAATGCACTGATACTTTTGACAGATGGATCTTTCAGCAGAGGATTCATTACCTTTGATGAAGACATGTCTACCTTTCAAAAGTGTAAAGGATTTATTGTGTTTTAGTGCGAGCTCATTTTTATTTGTTTGGTTTTATGATCAAAGCACTAAATCCGAGTATCACTGTTTCTTTTCAATTTTTATTGATACTTGTAAAATGGAAGGTCTGACACTAATATCTAAAAACTCTTATATTACTTTTCTGTTTGACTTGATCAATATATTCTATGATTTTTTGGTTTTTCAAATGAAAATTTACCAAATAATATTGCTTTGAACAAATCTAGTTTTAGAGCCCAACTTAAAAAAATGTTCATGATATTGTATTTTGATGTTTATTAGAACTTTTTTCTATTGTTTCCTGTTTGTTACATTAATAGTGTCACCAACAGCCTGAGTTATTCATTTATATTATTTGCTCAGTGTTACATTGATAATGACATCAACAACAATTGTTATTTAGTTGCGATATTATTACCTTTTGAGTGCTTCCATTACCCTAATTTACTCAGCATTTTTCTTTGTCGACACTCAAATGTTCGATCATGTCCACTTACCCATATATATATATATTTCATATGTATTATCAACCCGTTAGTCGTTACGTAACAGTTTCTGTAATAATTGTTACATTTTAATTTACTACTACACAATTTGTGTGTTACACTTGTTATATTTATAACGTTGGGCTCATTAAAGTTTTTGAACCATAAAAGCCGTGTTTTTCAGTTACAAATGTAGTCAATTTTCAAGCGTCTAGAGTGCAATAAATGATTTACTAGTTATAATGTTTAGCCTCTTTGTGTTTTTTTGTAAATTTGTCAAAGTGAAACTTGCATGCTGATAAACACACAAAAGAGTAAATTATTATATCATTCCATATAGTATATTTATGTTTGGATGTGAAAATTAAGCGCGCAATTACAGTATCTAGGAAAATTGGTACGATATGACTTATAAAAAGTTAACCAGTTTTCTTTTGACTTTTTTATATGGAGATATCATTTTGTTATAGTGAGATAATTTAAGTCATCGACCGCACTCGTTGTTCAAACTCAAGTCTTCAAACTTAGTTAAGCTAGCTGTAAACTTCAAAGTTATATTGCATTATTTCACACAAAACTTCTTTAAGGCTACTGTATTGTTCTTTTTTATGGCATCTTTGTGAAATGAAAGAACCAGGACCTAAAGAAAGAATAATTTAGGAAACAAAACATTTATGTTGTAAGTTTTATAGGGGGTACAATGAGAAGAGTGTCAAAAAAAATAAGATTCTAATTAACAAATGTCATGCACATCCTGGAACTTTCTTTATCCGATAAAAATAAGAACTAATTGTGTTTGAGTGTGTTGAAACTTAACTCGCTATTCAAACGAATGTCCGTGAAATTAAGTACATAGTTTTAGGGAGATGACCTATTTTCATGAGTAAAATAACTTTCTTTTTGTTAAATTGTTGAACAAACTATAAGTTATGTTTATTAAGAATCATATCATTAACAAGAAACATATTTAATGATAATTAAATCTCCCACGCAAAAATTTACTATTCAAATAATTAAACGTAACATTAATCTAATATATAAAGCTAAGTTTGTGTCTGTTCGCACCTTTCGATGCCTGTAATAGGCCTATAAAGATATGGAATCAGGGTACTCAGGTTTAATGTCTGTGACCTCACATTTTTAGTGTCAACGAAAACTGTGAAATTATTTTTTTCCACAAAGACAGAAGAAGACGGACCGGATTTTTGGTCTAATTTAAGTGGAAATGACGTCAGAAAGAGTTATGTGTATTTTATAGACGGGTGTGCTGCCGTTGTGGTATCACAATAAAAATCCATCAAACGCTGTCTTGTCTACTGGCAAGCAAGACTAACTTTTTTACAAAATAAATTAGTCGAACCTCCGAACTTTTGCAAAAATAAATTGCTTTTTCTTCACTTTATTTTGGGAGGGGAGTTAGGTATGATAAACATTTGTGATTGCCGATCACAAGCAGCAAAACTTGTGTAACAAATGCGACAGAGTGAGACTCCACATGAAAGAGAAACACGTCTTGACAGCCAACGAAAAATACAAGCTGCTCATCGTCAAGCCGAGACTTAGCAAGAGCGGCAATTTCATAGGGTTCAGTGACGTCATCCGCCATTCGTGAGAAACATAAAAACACGAGACCTTTATTTGATTCTCTCTGTTTAAAAATAGCTAAACACTGGCCTTCTGTTCAGGTAATACCCTGGTAAGGATGGCTAGTCTTATATATATTGCAGAACCGTGGTGTCTGTCCCAGCGTTTGTTTCTTTTTTTTCTGATTACGGTGGCCGCTTCCCGCGCTGCGTTTGAAAAGCTGCGCACGCAGTGCAAAGCTCAACATTCACTTTTGAAATGGCCCCCAGTGGCATAGCGGCATGTCTACGGTATTAGAACGCTAGAAACCGGGTTTCGATTCCCGGTGTGGGCAGAGCACAGATACCCCATTGTGTAGCTTTGTGCTTAATTCCAAACAAACAATCCTCAGAGCTGAAAAATATTTCGTTTGCTACTCTCCAAGTTAACTAGACTCTCGTTTGCTATTGGAATTTACCCAAAAAACAAAATCGCTCCACTAACTGTCGTATTTGACTGCGAGTATTTTTTTATCATATTCCTCGAAACAAACAAACACTTTTGAAATAACGGGAGAATGGGCATGAATAATGTTGATGCCAAATTATATTTTGCAAGCAGGATATTCTACATAAAATTGTTAGGAATTAATCACACTATAATTCACATTTCAAAATATTACGTAACTTAAAGAATAAAAATGTAGATTTACCATTATGTTAATATGGCTGAAATGCTCAACAATTATCTTTCGCGGTGAGCGGTATATATAAGTAGTTCAGAGCTTT
>NW_013666406.1:408387-413527 GCF_000517525.1 Limulus polyphemus
TGAAAGTCACTATCATTCAGCCTAAAAACCATGGGGGAAAAATCAGTAATTCAAAAATATATTTCAGGCAGTTGTGCGAGCCACTATTTTAATATAGAATTTTTAATTGTAAAACGAAGTGAATGTGAGAATCAATAAAACAATGTGATAAGATATAGTAGAACATTTTTCGTGTATCACTCCCTTAATAACGAACGAAGAGCCTAGATAAGAAAACAAATAAATAAAATCAAGAATACTTCTTTCATTAGTTTGTAATAGCAGTTAACTATAGAAGTCTTGAGAGATTCAATGATAAATGTTAATTTATTTTCAGCTTTTTTGTTCGTGATATTTATATTTATCATCATGTATGCATTAACGTTGTGAATAGAGATGTACTGTTGAGTTAAGATACAACTTTCAAAAGACATTTAGGTTTTGTTCAGTCCTTCATTGACCAATATAAAATATACATTGTACATTTCAATTTTAGCTATATGTAGTTAATGATATTAATATACAAAATTTGTAAAAAGAAATTTTTTTATAATATTTCGACTAAATATTCTTATCCTAAGAGTTAGACTGCTGTTAGGGCCATTTATAAAAGTCTAAGGGCCGAGCTATATTTCAGGGAAGAATAACCATTATAACCTCAAAATAATTTATAAATATAACATAATTGTATTACTTCACATATAAATTGAATCAATTGTGTTCTAAGGACTACACTTTTAGTTAATCTTGATCGTTGTCTTTAAAGATATAAATATGTATTCAACGTCCTGACTTTCGACAAATTTGAGAGCCATGCAAATAATGCTGCGGCCTCTACTGTTTTTAATTTTAGTTAGTTTTAACTAAAATTAAATACAACTTTACGATACACTTAATTTCAACAGTCGCGCCATAATTCTCAACGAACGTCTCACGTGCTCGAGTTCAATTACACACTCACTGACTGCAGTTCAGTTACTCACTACACTGTTGTCCCGTCACGTTATGACCATCTTATATATATATACAAGACTAACTTAGAGTTGTAAGTCATTTGGGGGCATTCAAAATGGGCGAAGAAACATTACGCCCCAAAACGCAAAAGTAACGTGACGGATTGCTCACTTCATTTCTTCAAAATCTATCACTGCTCATCCATAAACAAGCTTTCCTCAACAGTAATTTTATTTATTTTTACACTTTCGCAATTTTCGAATTCTAGGAAAAAATTAATATGTGAATAATATAAATCTGTATTTCACCATTGCGTCTTTGATCAAGGCAATCTATACTACCAACTATTCTTAACCTTGAACTTAAGGAACTTATCCTTCCCTTAGAAGTTAGGCTTACGTCTATATATATTACAAGCAAATTACCCGTTCCTAATGACAGGAAAAGTTTAAGTTAATCTATCAATTTAAATTATTTCATGGACTTTAAACAGGTTAATTGTCTTCCACTCAGAGTCAAAGCTCTGAACTACTTATATATATACCGCTCACCGCAAAAGGAAACCGGGTTTCAATATAGATAGCCCATCGTGTAGCTTTGTGCTTAGTTCCAAACAAACAAACCATTTTGAACTATTTTATTTTTACATGGGAACCAAAAGGTTCATAAGTTATTAAGCACAATATAATAGGTTATTGGCCTGGTGATTTAGTATATTAATGATACAACTCGTATTCCCTACCGGTAATTAGGGAAACAACTCAAACAGTGTCTCTCGGCCATCAGTTCGTGGAATTTCACAAAAACAACAAAAACTAACAGAATAATCGTATGTAAATATTAATGATTTTACGTTGTTAGTGGTTCGCAACGCCGCTATATTTTATTTAGATAGCTAGCGAATAGGTTCGTGATATCGAAATAGTTGAGAAACTTCTTTAAACAACTTTAAGGATAATTTTTTGTGGTAAATTATTGCTTTGTGAGCCTATTGTTTAAACTAGTGGTTCTTAACCTTTATTGCTCCATGCCCCACCTCGACACCTCAAAAAAATATAAAAACAAATCTGGTGTTGAAAAAATGTGTCAGACGGCTCAGTTTTGAGTCACGGAACGTTTTTTTGCTCTTCACACCCAAATGAAAATTTTTTCTTATTGCAGCATTTTCAAATCCCCCCCCTCCTGTGGGGCATGTGCCCCACGTTCAAAATCACTGGTTTAAACTGATCATACCAAATACCTTGAACTATATTTGTTTTATACAGTTCAGTGGTCAATACTATAAATTAGCGCCCTCTGAATTAATGTTGGACTGAAGGTTTAGGGCGCCCCACTCGCAATCTAAGGGTCGCGAAATCGAAACCTTTCACCTAACATGCCTTTTCAACTGTAAGAACGTTATAATGTAATTGTTAATCCCTCCATTCGTTGATAATATGTTAACGGTGGGAAGTGTTGACTAGCTGCCTTCCCTATCATCTCTCATTTCAAAATTAGGGACGGCTATCGCGGATGTACTTCGAGTATCTTTGCGTGAAATTCAACAATAGTAATTTATTTTATAGGGATTTATTGTTTCCATTGAATGTTTTGTGCTGCATGATGTAGGGAATCCGTGATAATTAGTGTATGAACGTCCATACCAAATTTGGTGAAGATTCATCAACAGAGGGCGAAGTAGTGGTAAACAACTCACATTTTAAACCAGTGTTTCTCAACCATCAGTTTGTGGAATTTCACGAAAATAACAAAAACTGACAAAATATTGTTATGTAAATCGTAATGATTTTTCGTTGTACTCGCATTTTAGTGGTCCGCTATAGTTTAGGGAGGTAGCGAACCGGTCCCTGATATCGAAAAAAACTTCATTAAACAACTTTAAGGAATATTTGTGTTTGGTTTAGGGCGCTCCACTCGCAATCTAAGGGTGGCGGAATCGAAACCTTTTACCAAACATGCCTTTTCAGGCTTTTTTCTACGCAAGTTACATAATTACACTAACAGATGGCGCTACCAATAACTATTTTTTTACCTTGTAAAAATAGACGCATAAAAAGCTGAGTGAGAAATAAAATTGAAGTGCATTCGTAAACTCATTATATAAATTTAATTTATCCAGATTCTCTTTTTATCCTCATTAAACGTGTTTTCCACACCTGAAACATAAACTTTCTGTATCATCGATCAACCTGGGACGACAAGAGCTTATGAAGCCTGAATTGCTGCTCCCAACTGAGGACGGTGCAAGATTTATTATCCAACAAAACCTTTTTTTTTCTCTTCAGATTAAAACTATAAATTAATTGATATTTGAAATCCTACCACTCATAAAGTTTTCCACACCTCTATAACAAGTAGGTATTATTACGTATTATTATACCGATAGTGTGAGAAATTACTTATAGTATTAAAAGTTTAGAAGTCGAAAGCTGGCGAAGTATTGGAAACAAATAGGCTTAAAATTTGTGGTATAAATCAGTAGTATATAATCACTTTTTATAATTTGTTATGACACCCACTTTTATAAACATACGTTTTGTTATCTCTGACCATTTAGAAAATAAAACAAGTCTTAAAACTTTGTGCAAGTGAGAGGTTAATTTCACACTCAAAAAAAAAAAGAGAGTGAAATACATAACTTTTCGGCTGTGTAACGAGGAATTAACCTCTACGTTTTTTTTTTTTTTGCAGCCAGTATACTGATGCAGCTCTTCACTCTCACCTATATGTGTGTATATATATACTGTAAATGTTATTTTCTCCTGTTATTATATTACTCCGTAGTAGCAATATGTAGATGGTATTTTTTAAAACTCCTTTTTTTTTAAATTGGAAATTTCAGATATAATTTATATGATCTTGGGGCGCGCCCCACAGTGTTGCGCACCACGGATATAAATTACATAACGTCTTTTTTTCCATATTCCTCTTAATTTACCCATTTTACGTTAAAAGACAGGGGGGTGTAAATAGAGCATTCCATATCTATATTTTGTCTCCCACAAGTCACCGCCTAAGAGGTCTTTCGTATAATGTCAGAACTCGTCATTTAGGCAGGATGATGAGAGACAAAAGATTCTGTAAATCACCGTATCTATATGTATTTAAACTCCGTTTTGTCGGTGTCATGTTCGATCGTGCGTACACTGTAGCTTTAGCGCTCGTTTATTCTTTTAAGTTAAATTACTCGTGTGTGACAAGTAATAGCGTACTAACTAGTTGTTTATCTTCTCTCGGGGTGAATGAACTGCTAATAAGATCCAGTAACGATGGGTGTGAAGAAAGCCATATGCACAGTGTTTAAAACTATGTATTTGTTTTAATGAATTTAAATACTTCAGCCATTAGCTAGAAACATAAATCTGCTTTAAAAGCATTGTAAGGTTATGAAAAAAAAATTAACAAGATTTTTCGGCTTTGCGAAGCAAATGTGTTTTTGAAAACTGTAATGGACTAACTAGAATGAATGGAACGACAAATATTGTTAGTGTTGGAAACGAATACATTATTAGATCAAGTATTGAATAACGGCGCGCATACATAAGACAGGCTTAAAATGCTTTTTAAAATATGTAATGGGCTGAAAGGAATGTGATAACTGGAGTAAAAAAAAATTTAGATGTATAGTTAGGCATAGGTTTATGGAATTTTTTCGTAAACGTAGTTTTGGTTTCACTATTATTATTTTTTATAATGAACTTATTTCGTGTTATTATTTTTAAACAATCATTTCAGACATGCATTCTGTTGCCAGCAAACAAAGCACGAATATCACGTGTTATTATTTTTAAACAATGATTTCAGACATGTATTCTGTTGCCAGCAAACAAAGCACGAATATTACGTGTTATTATTTTTAAATAGGCCCTCCAGTGGCACAGCGATATAGCCCATATACACAGAGTGGTCACAAGTAAATAGATACCTAATTTTTCGTCATTTAACTGATTTTTGCTAACTAATTTGTGTTCAAAGAGCACTATATAAATGAAAATGGTCCGCACACTAATTATCTTGTGCTACAACATGGCTAGAACTCAAGGTTCTCTCGAATTGTCAGATTTTGTTAGAGGAAGGATAGTTGGTCAAGCAGATGGTGGAATAAGTCAGCGGCAAATTTCGCAGAATTTGGGGTATCCCGCTTTCGACAGTCAACAGAATCATCGTGCTGTTCAGGAAACACGGCAAGGAAAACAACTGAGCAGCG
>NW_013666406.1:414185-421815 GCF_000517525.1 Limulus polyphemus
ATTCTTGCCACTTTATTCCTCGGGTTTCGTGGACAAAAACACAACGTTGTTCCAGGAAGATGGAGCACCGTGTCACACTGCTAGAAACACCCAAAAGTGGCAAGAAGAAAATGGTATCCAGAAGTTGCCCTGGCCGAGCCAATCTCTTGACATGAACCCCTTCGAAAACCTCTGGACCATACTCGACCGGTAAGTCAAGAAACAACAACAACAACAAAAAAAAAAACAACTTCGAAGAGCGATCTACTCCAAGTTTTGAAGCAAGAGTGAGCGAAAATCTCACAATCTAAAATTGACGAGATGATTCTCACGATGCCACAAAGGATTAACGAACTCCACGAAGCGAAAGGAAGATCTACTAGATATTAATTAAATAATAAATATATCAATTCATGTGAATATGACTGAAAAATTTCATTTTCTTCTGAAAAGGTGGTGTCTATTTACTTGTGACCACGCTGTGTACATGATTATATTTAGGGATCACGAGTTTGAAAAGTTTCGAAGATACAGTTAAGTAGTTCAACTTAATCTATCAGCTTATAACGTTAAGAGGCAAGTGGTACGCGCAAGTTTATAACAGCAACGTATACGAGTTATTAATATACCGGGGTAATAGCGCTCTCTTCTAAATAACTTTAATAAAATAACTATTCTGAATCTTAAAGAAATTAAGAGTATTTTGTGAATAAAGTCTTTAAAATGAAGTTTTCGATTTGTGTTTTTGAGTCTCATTGCTGGGTCTAACATCACCCGTGTTGGTCATGTATGGTTTTTGACACTATCAAAAATGATAATTATTATACTTAAAAACTTCAAACATTACCAGCAGATGGCACTAAGGGACCATATCTATATTCTACAGGCACATGTATTTCGATACATTTTGCATTGATTCTCTATGGAAATAACTAAATTCTGTTTAACAAAATAATCTATAAAAATTCACATTTGTTTATATAAATATTATAGTTTGACCAACAAAATTATCGACTTCTTTTGATACCTTTCACTACCCTTGGGGTCCACATAATGAGTAATTGTATGTTTTTGCCTGTTACAATGCTTAGTTTAAATAACTAAAAATTGGAGGGAAATGTCTAAAGTTCTACTTAAAATACAAAGAAGACCCCTGTATTAATCAGCGGAATTAATTGGAATATTTATGGCATTTCGTGTATGCGTGTGTCTTGCTTGTTATTAGGGACTGTGTAATCAAAAAAGTAATGATCCACAATGTGGTGCATATATAGTTTAGAAAAATGTGTTTAAAAACTCCCATCGGTAATTCTAGGCTTAAAAGTAATTGGAATCACGTGCAAGATGAGCCACAGCAAACTCACCAAATTAATAAATGTAAGTCGTAGTGACACAAATAATAATAAACGAAATACAGCAATCGAGAATAGTCAATGTTATCATAACCATGGTCCTTACTTCATCTTAACGCTGTTATAACTTTTAAAACTGTAAAAAAATCACATATATATGTGTGTGTGTGTGTGTATGTAATAAATTATTTTTTACTTCACTCTGTTGTCAATCTGTTCGTTTAAGTCAGCTGGATTGTATTGTGAAACTTTCTGGATTTTTAAAATTTTGCTAATTTCCAAGACGAATCATTTCCAAGTCTGAAAAATGTGTCAGAAGAAACTAAAAATAATACGATTCTTTATTGTTAAGCTTCTTCATTACAGTGTAGTTTGTTTAAATTCACTTTATTAGGCTTGACTCAAATTTTTCGTAATTTCTATCTTAACTGCTCTTAACAGTTTAATGTTCTTTCATGTGAGTCCCCCGGAGGGACAGCGGTAAGTCTACGGATTTATAAAGCTAAAATCCGGGGCTCGATTCCCCACGGTTGGCACAGCAAATAGCTCAGTGTGGCTTTGCTCTAAAAAACACCTTTCATGTTTTTTATTCATCTACCAGACACTGCAAATCATTCTGTAAAATTGGAAATGAAGCGCCACTGCGTGTCAAGCACTAAATAAAGCATATAGGTTAACAGTATCACAGAAACGCATTTAATTTTGAAGTCTCTGACAAAAACAACAAACTTTTTTTTACTGGTACATATATATTATCCATGAGGCACAAACAACAACAAATTAAACATTAAGGCATAAAAATGTTAGTATATTGAAAAGCACATACACTTTCATTTAACATTTTAGTTTTTATTACTAATCGTATTTATTTCAAAACGTTCGGGCATTTATGGTAATTCCATTGTTGGTCATCAACAAAGTTCTCTACTTTAATTAGTTTATAAATAAATTTCAGTCCCACGGCGGGAGAGCTGTAAGTCTACGGACTTGCAACGCTAAAA
The DNA here is from genome assembly GCF_000517525.1 of Limulus polyphemus. Taxonomy (NCBI): domain Eukaryota; kingdom Metazoa; phylum Arthropoda; class Merostomata; order Xiphosura; family Limulidae; genus Limulus; species Limulus polyphemus. Next base: position 416,518 of record NW_013666406.1, read on the forward strand.
TCCCGGGTTCGATTTTCTTCGGTGGGTACAGCAGATAGCCCAATGTGGGTTTGCTATAAAACAAACACACATATACCATGCATCTGAACATTTTTATTGCAAAGTTTCTAACACGACCAGAAAAGCAAAAATTAATTCTAGTTTGCATTATTTCATGTTAACAGGTTTTTAATGTAAATTGTCATCTTTTTCCCGAAAGAGGAAAGGTGAGTTAGAATATTTTAAATTTAAGACATGTACAAAACAACGGGTCAAATTTTTCACTTTCATCTCTTTATAAGAACACTGTACATAACGGATGGGTCAAAATAATATACAAGAACAGCACGAATGGGTTTTCTGTATTTTTCGTGCCAATTACTTTACGAGATTAAGACGTCCATTATCAATGTATCGTGTTTAACCGACACAGAGTCACAAATTTCACTGCTGGTAGGTTGATTCTAACGTTTAAAAGTGCGATAAAAAACAACCAGTCAATATTAACTTTTTGTATATAGTACTGCTTGACTAAAACAATTTATTGGAAGTGGTCACGATGTTTATAGGAAGGATTAATATAAATAATAATTGTTACTTATCGAGTAATACGAGAAAAACTCAGTAGTAGTAGTTCTTCTATGTAATTTGCTATCATTACGTCGTGTATGAGATTTCAGCCAGTACACAAGAAATAAGTTTTATACAAAGCTATCTCCCCGAGTATTAGATTCCTTGATACAGAATCTTCACCAATGCATGTTTCGAATTTTAATGCACTGAATAAATAAATAAATATATATCTTGTTTTTCCTGAAAAAGTAAGGGAAAACAGATGTGTTACAAGAACAAATACATTTGAAAAATGTATAGAATTTTACGTATCAGTACGTTTATATATTGTAACAAATCTCCAAAGGCGTTTTTTTTTATACGAGAGCTACATAATTACACTAACAGATGACGCCACCAGTAGATATATATTTTTTTAGCTTGTAAAAATATACGCATAAAAACTGGGTGAGAAATAAAATTAAAGTGCATTCGTAAACTCATTATATAAATTTAATTTATCCAGACTCTTTTTTTTCCCTCATTAAACGTGTTTTCCACACCTGAAACATAAACTTTCTGTATCGTCGATCAAGCTGGGACGACAAGAGCTTATGAAGCCTGAACTGCTGCTCCCAACTGAGGACAGTGGAAGATTTATTATCCAACAAAAGTAGAAGAAAGTTTTTGAGCATTACTTGCTTTTAACTATCGTCTAATGTTATAATTTCATTAAAACGTGCAACGTTAACTATCGAATTCAGTTTATTAGCGCAACCATACCGAAATGAAAGTAAAAACAACACTGTGGGAACTTGTACTAAATGTATATGACTAATTGTATACACACAAAACAAGCAACGAAAAGATTGTAATCGATGGATAGTAGTAGTTCCAAAAATTACGCTCCTCCAGATCTGATTTTTAAACGCTATACCTGAACGTGGAGACATTCTGGAGCGAGATAAACACGATGGGCTGGAAATATACACGTAAAGCAGAACTGAAATTTTAAAATGTTGAACCGTAGGAAAATAAACCTTGTGTTAAACTTTAAAAATAACCCGTTAATAGTTTAGAATTATATGCGGATATACATGGGTTCAGTTTATATAAGTTAACACATTTGTGGCATTTGTTAGCGACATCTAATTTTTGGGTGAAATTCAGTCGTGAACTGTTTAAAATAAAATAATTGCTAAAAAAAAGAAATAAAAGAAAACGAACAAAGAGTCAACACCACCCAAACTTTCATAAATAGAACTTTATGACAACCTTAAAAGTGCCATTCTGTGAGAATAAAATTCAAAGACGTACAAAACATGCATACCCATTCACAACGTATTAGAATTATATAAAATCCAGGGTAAACGCAAATCCACTTTTTTAACTGCTCTCGATGAGTCAACAAAAAACATCAAACAGACTGTATTACAAAGAAACAATCACAGTTAGGAAACGCTAATATGGTTACCATTGGCACAATATTAGCAAAATTTAAAGTAACTATGTGTGTGTGTGTGTGTGTGAGGGGGTCTTACACGATAATATGTCACGATTACTGTTTTTATTATTTTGGTGAGGAAGCTTTCTTCAGGCTCAACTGAATACAAGTTTATCCATGCTTGATTATCTACGTTACGAGCCTGAAATGATTGATGATCTGTGAGGTTAGCTCTGCTTGGTTGTCAATTCATGCTTCTACAACATCAACCATGTTTAAATACAAAAACAAAAAGTATCCTTCAGGATCCAAGTCTTCTGGTAGGGTGCGTTAACAGCAAAATATCATCTTCTAGTCTTCCCATCAACAAATTGATTAACTTGAACATAAACATTCAATCTTGTGTTTGGAAACCGCTGCAATGCCATTGTTGTACTTGGAATTAGTTTAGTTGAGTGTTTCACTAAACATCAATCCACTGTGGAAAACCAGAAGTCCCGCCATACTTAATTCTTCCCAGAAGACCTAACTTAGCTGTTTAAAAGAAGAAAAATATAAAATTTCAGAGATAGGTTTTAGGTTTTTTGAAAATGATATAAGCTATGTTGGGCGCATATCGTGTCTTTCTGCTAATAAATCAAAATTTTTTCCTAGTTTGTCACAATTTCCAAATATATATATATATCACAATGTTCAGCTACTACATTACAATTTCTGTGTATCGTAACTCTCTTGATACTTCATAACTTTGTTTCTACGCCATAGTTGTTTTATATATGCATTACAACATTTTGTGTGTACATCATAACACCCCGTTAAATTTCAGTGGTAGGTTTTTCATTGGGAGCAAAAGGCGCGAGCCAAGGGACCCCAACTCTAAATTAAAAATATTCATATACATGTTTTATATTTTATGAAACATGTATATGACATATATATAATTTTATTATTGTTTATTTTTCATTTATTACACAAAGAGCAATGTATGTACCTTCACAGCAAACTTTGTGATTTAGGTTTCGTTTAAACGCAGTTCATATCACTATTTACTTGCAAATAAAAACACTCTCGTGTTTCATGAAAGAAATAAATAAATAGCCACAGAAAAAGAATGTATTACATAGATAAGCTAAAGCGATTTTTTAAAATTCTAGTACATATAGTGAAAATAAATATAAATTTAGGTAAATATTTCTTACAAAAAATTAGAATGATTAATTTTGATATTTCTATACATATTTTTATCATTTTTTTGGAAATAGTTTTTCTTTAAACAGATGTTGTTATCAACCTTTCACTTGCGTATTATTAGCCTTTATATGCATCCAAATTTTAAATATTGTATATGAATTACGAAAATTGAAATACACACACACACACACACATATATATATATACGCACATTTACTTCCCGGAATTGTATTTCAAAGAGTTGGCAGACCTATACAACACACAAGCAGCGTCGTTGTGTGCGAGAAAGGCACCAGATTTTAACTTGCAACCACAAGTTGCAACATGCATTTTGCAAGTGACGTTCAGTTAACTAGCATCCACAAGTAGGACTAACTGCTGCAAGCGCCTTACAAAAGGAAATTCAGCAAATGTAGGTATTTAGTAATTTTGTAAACTTGAAAGTGTTTTTTGTTTTAAATCATATTGAAAAATGAAAAGGGTATACCGGTCCAGTACACACAAAAAAGAACATAACGCAAACTAAAATAAAAAAGCCTACAGAAGCAAAGAGGTGCAATTTCTGAGAAAACAACCAACAAAGATTGTACTGGTGAATCTTGTGATGATCAAATAAATACAGCCTCAACTAGCAGTAATAATCCAATCCGAAATCAAGTTGAAATAGAAAAATATTTAAGTCCAGCTATTAACTACTGACAGGACATTGGTTTATTTATGACTAGGTATAGTTACTGACAAAGTTATCGACTATTACATAATATATAATAAATATATATAAATATTGGAATTAACATGAGCGAATTAAAATGTATCCAAATCGCAACAAAAGTTATTTTAGATGTTTGTAAGAACAGTATTTTTATCGTCTAAAGTCGAATGGTGAAAAAGAAAATCGGGAATGCTTGTCTATAGCACTACCAGCAAATGTGTGTATTGTTACATTTGCAAATTATTACGAAATAAGAACGTAAGACTTGTAAGTAAATTGATTACAGGTTTTTGTGACTCAAAAAACGTACACAGAAAAGTAATTGAACATAAAGACCACATGTCTGCTATGTGCAAATTTTCAATGCTCTGTACTAATTTTGGTGGTAGTCACTGTGAAATGAGATAGAATGGTAGCTACTGTAAAAATTGTTGTCTAAATTAGGATTAGGATTTAGAGGCCACGACGAAAATTTAAATTTAAAAAGGAAAGTTTGTTTGTTTGTTTTTGAACTTCGCGCAAAGCTACACGAGGGCTATCTGCGCTAGCCGTCCCTAATTTAGCAGTGTAAGACTAGAGGGAAGGCAGCTAGTCATCACCGCCCATCGCCAACTCTTGGGCTACTCTTTTACCAACGAATAGTGGGATTGACCGTCACATTATAAGGCCCCCACGGCTGAAAGGGCGAGCATGTTTGGTGTGACCCTCAGATTGCGAGTCGAGTGCCTTAACCACCTGGCCATGCCGGGCCCTAAAAAGGAGAGAAAGTTATTTAAGTTGTCTTGAGTATCTTAGCGAATTTGATGATTTTTAAAATAATATGGAACGCTATAATAATCTGGTCAAGGAGTTGCGTGTTATTTGTCATATCGAACTTGTGACGAGTTAAATTTAATGGCAAATCAGCTTCAGTTTAAAATCACAAACGATGTTAAAAGTGTAATATATTTTTCCATAATTATTCATTCAACACTGGACGTAAGTTATATTGATCTACATACTTTTATAATAAGATTTATTGGAAAAGACGAGCAACTAAAATAAATCTATTTTTTTTTTTAGATTTATTCCTTCAAAATCTAACACTGCCAAAAATGCTGTAAGAATTTTAGATCAAATTCCTGTATATACAATATTCCTAATTACCCACGAGGTTCATTTCTCCTTTTGAGGGTAAGTAGTGTAGATGCAACATTTTTTACAGGGGTATCCACTTAGTAACAACAGCGTAGTTTATTAAGGAATTATTTTCCGTGTCTTTGATATAAGGTACTGCGTTGTGTAGAACGCTGGGGTTAGTTTTATTCCCCCTGTAATCTGGGCCTGGCATGGCCAAATGGTTAGGGCGCTCGACTCGCAATCTGAGGGTCGCGGGTTCGAATCCCCCGTTCCAACAAACATGCTCGCCCTTCAGTCGGGG
>NW_013666406.1:422598-432297 GCF_000517525.1 Limulus polyphemus
ACTATAATCTGTACTGTAACTAGGGTTAGTTTTATACTCACTATAATCTGTACTGTAACTAGGGTTAGTTTTACACCCACTATAATCTGTACTGTAACTAGGGTTAGTTTTATACTCACTATAATCTGTACTGTAACTAGGGTTAGTTTTACACCCACTATAATCTGTACTGTAACTAGGGTTAGTTTTACACCCACTATAATGTCTGTGTAACTAAGATAAGTTTTTATTCTTAAGCACGGTAGTGTTTAGTATGTAGGGATGGGCCGGGAAAAAAATGGCCGTCGCATATTACGTATTGATCATCATAGTCTCAAATCTCTTATAACAACGTAAGAGACTTTTATTAACATCTAACTTAGATATTTGAGGTTTTCAAAAGCTATTAAAGCCTTCAGTTTAGCCATAAAACATCGTTAAAGTAGAGAACCGGTGAGTAGCGTAACAGCTAAATATTCTGCTGATCATTCTGGTGTCAGAAGGGCTAGCTCACCAATACTTGAAGTTGTTGCGATGAGTTACATTTTAACTTGGGGAGTGCAATATAGCGTTTTACTAACTTCAATACAAGATGTCCATCAAGACAACTCCTCACGCCAAGTTAAAACTACTGACATTCATTAAAAAAAAGAGAGTTTGTTTGTTTGTTTGTTTGTTTAATTATGCACAAAGCTACACAAGGGCTATCTGTGCTCTGCCCACCACGGGTATCGAAACCCGGATTCTAGCGTTGTAAGTCCGCAGACATACCGCTGTGCCACTGGGGGGCTTTGGGTACGAAGTAGGTATTTATCCTTTATTTGTTTGAGTTATAATATTTTATATATCTAATAAAATATTAATTACTAATTCACAACATTATGAATTATCAAAATCAGAGGCGTTGCTAGGTACTTTTACAAATTCGGGACTCGGGCCCAAAGGCGCGGGAAGTTTCGGCGTTTCAGTATGATATTGATTATGGTTTTCTACTCTTAATCTTCAAGATAGCAACTGGGGATTCAGGCCACTAATAAATAGAATCGGCGGAATAGTCAGCGCCTAGTGGTGTCTCTAATCTAAATGATTATGTCAAGAGTAATGCTAGCGATAGGGGCCCAAACTTGAGGTTGCGTCTAGGGCCCAGAATAGCTAAATCCGCCACTGCCGTTAATACATTATAACTACACTAATGCATCAGAAATACTTTATATGTATGTATATATTGGTACCTCTCTAATTCAATAGTTTCTGTCCACATAACAGCTGTCGTAATATATCACCACTACTTTACTGTGCATATACGTGTGTGTGTGTGTTTGTGCACCCCCTCTCTCTTTATATATATATATATATCATAGCGCCATCCAAATTTATATCAACTTGTTTGTGTATGCATCCTAACATACTGATAATACATCATTAGTGTCGAAGTGGACATTAGTAAGGATTGGACCCTGTAGACGAGAGTAAACATGACACGATTTCGACAAGGTAGCATGAATCAAGCATATATAAATATAGTATGTTATGACAGGCTCTCACAAGTGATGCCTAAACATGTATCTTTCAAGGACATTACCCAATTTCGACAAGGTAGCATGAATCAAGCATATATAAATATAGTATGTTATGACAGGTTCTCACAATGTGATGTCTAAACATGTATCTTTCAAGGACATTACCCAATTTCGACAAGGTAGCATGAATCAAGCATATATAAATATAGTATGTTATGACAGGCTCTCACAATGTGATGTCTAAACATGTATCTTTCAAGGACAGTACCCAATTTCGACAAGGTAGCATGAATCAAGCATATATAAATATAGTATGTTATGACAGGCTCTCACAATGTGATGTCTAAACATGTATCTTCGAAGGACATTACCCAATTTCGACAAGGTAGCATGAATCAAGCATATATAGATATAGTATGTTATGACAGGCTCTCACAATGTGATGTCTAAACATGTATCTTTCAAGGACAGTACCCAATTTCGACAAGGTAGCATGAATTAAGCATATATGATTATAGTATGTTAAAGACTTAAAGTACTATAGAGTAAAGTAGGACACCTGTATAGAAGCATGGAACAATCATAGGATGCTAATTATAGGTGTGGTTTTAAAAAGAACAGTCGTGTAAGTATTACTCAAAACATGAAACTGTCACATGTTTTATAAAGTATACCTATAAACATGCTATAAAACCCTTGAGAATGTACACACTTTCATTCTGTCTACAAACTGTCCAAGAGAGAGTTGACTTTGAATATCCACTCCAATATGGAAAACGTAAAGGAAAGATTAATCTTTGTTTAAATTATTCTGTTCTCTTCACTATTAGTTCTGTTCTTTTATACATATTCCAGTCTCATGGTTAACAAATAACTACATTAATTGTAACTAATACATGTTTCGATTTCATTATTGATTTCTCTAACATATATGTAGTAAACTTCCCTGCTCACACACGGTGCAACAATGTGATTCATCACATATTTTCCATTCAGATGAACCACCTGAATATTCTCATGCGTATCCATTGGGAAATGGCCGATATATTGCCATTGTTCTATTTAATGAAATGAAGATACACTTTCATCAACATAGAAACTATGAAAATGTCACGTTATACCCTACCAAAGAAGGTGTAAGTTTACACATGTTGAATGGCAAAAATTTAAACAATTGATACCATCAGTGACTAGGGCTATACATTTGAAATACAGTGTGAACTTTGGTCTGCATCATCATAAATGTATTATTAGTGCTGTACGTGATGAGTCAAGAAATGTGTCTATTGTGTTAACAACCCGATATAATGACAACAAATATATATCAAGTCTTGTAACTTTAAAAAAATCTGAATGGTATCAGTTTTGTGAACAGGTTTGTTTTATTGATTCGTATTTAAATCAAATAAAACAAACATAATTAGAAACTACATGTAATCGCATTAATGTTAACGTTAAAGATTGTTTTATACTAATATATACTGAACATATATCCCCAGTCATACAAAAACTTGGAAAGGAGAATTGCTGAGCTTGTGAAGTCCATGATCCCAGTTAAGCTGTTCATGTACGCATGATATAGGATCATGATGAAGGGATCCGGCTATATCTGAGAACTGTTTTGACTCAAGTGGATAAAAACATTATATTACATGTATTTCGTGATGGAGCTAGTAAACTAAACATACATGATATTAAGATTTTAAATCCCACTGATTTTGTTGAAAATGATGAATTTATTCAAGAGCTATCTGCCTTCCTCTGTCAAAATGTATAAGACTAAGTAACTGTACTCTATATCATTATGACAAATAAAAATCATTTTCGTGAGACTTGTCTTGTTTCATCATATGATCTACAAACAAAATTATTATGATATAAGAAGACTAATATATTCTACATAATGCAAATCACTGACAAATAACTTCAAGTTTTAAAAAAACCTTTGTTAATCTTTGTATATCTAGTAAAGGCGATTTTATATTAAATTACCCCATAACAAAAGTATGGACAAATATATCATTATTACATCCAAATTTGGACAGTAAATTTTGTTTGGATACGTGTCTACATCTGTAATAACCATAATATATACAATATTATCCACATGCTGTTGGATAGGGTCTTTGCATAATCTTCTTGTTGTAAGTCCACATTTGACAGTTCTTTCTGGTGAATATTCTTATGTTGTGATTATGTGGAGGCAGGCCATTTCGACCAAAGTAGATACAGACCCAGTGACTTTCAGGCTTATGACTTGAATCGAAGTTGATGATGTACAGTTGTTTATCTGCATGTTTAGGTAGTTGAAACACACCTCCCAGCTGATTCCATGCACACAAATCTAGCGAGAATATATAATAAACCTCTGTAGTGTTCATTGCTTTATAGATATGAGTGATGATGTTCATAGACCGATCAATTTCTAAAATGGACTGTAATTATGCATAAGTAATTTTTTATACTGTTGAGAAATGCTTTACCAAATATGTACATTTCCCTGTTTCACCAGGTTAAAGTGCAAATCACCAGCAGATAAATCAGATGTATATCACCATTTGTGTAGGAGAGAGAGAAAATAAATCTAGCTCCGACTTTGTACACTGACAGTACTTTTCATGAGGTAGAAGGGACATAATTACTTGTGAAAAATATCAGGGCTCAAGATACTCTGTCTCTTGGTTTTAGTGATTCTGAATGCTGGGCCTTTCCGTCTTTTACTTATATTAGGTAGAATAATCTGTGTAACATCTCGATGTTCTCTGTCTCTTGGTTTTAGTGATTCTGAATGCTGGGCCTTTCCGTCTTTTACTTATATTAGGTAGAATAATCTGTGTAACATCTCGATTCTCTGTCTCTTGGTTTTAGTGATTCTGAATGCTGGGCCTTTCCGTCTTTTACTTATATTAGGTAGAATAATCTGTGTAACATCTCGATGTTCTCTGTCTCTTGGTTTTAGTGATTCTGAATGCTGGGCCTTTCCGTCTTTTACTTATATTAGGTAGAATAATCTGTGTAACATCTCGAGTCAACTCTTGAGCTCCTTCTTTTGCATGTTGTGTCTTCCAGCATCAACAAAAGGTTTCGCTTGCATGACATCTGATGCTAAATACCAGAGTTAACTACTTGTTTTCCTAAAGCTAATGCTCCTTTTCTCAGAAAAGGTATGACTGAACGAAATATGTTGCTTGACACATTTCCTAGACCGACCGTGACCTCTTTGCCATTGGCTACCTGTAAAATATGGCAAACCGTTTCCCACTTGGTAATCATAATACGTGTCATAACCCACTGGGTTGTTATTGTAAGGTACTCAGGCTCTTTGTAATGACCTGGTGTAATATCAGTGATTTTATTGAGACATTCAGAGCCAAAAAGGAGGGAGATCCATCCTGTACCATCAGGTACATTATGCCAACTATGTGGAAGCTGTAGTTTGGCCAAAGCCAATTTTCACGAGGTCAATAAATCTCAGAAGATGCGTGATATAATTTGTCAAGGAATATTGCTAGGTAATGTCAGGTACAACTAATCCATGTTGATTAATGGGTAATAGAATTATAGATAATATTTTGTGATGGCAGTCAATTCAGATCAGCTTGAGAGATACGGCTGTTAAACTTATCTGGATATCTTTTCCATTTAACGAAATGGTGTTTATTTTTACCCCTTCCTCATTCACATAGTATTTTTTCCACTGTGTAGACCTTGTTCGAGGACTTAATAACATGTTGTAATTCAGATTCATGAAAAGTTCTATACAATTCTTCTCTGAGATAGTCTTGCAGTTTGTACACTGGGAGATTTCTTTCCAATCTCTTGTGAATTGTAAGTATTTCACCTGTCCGTCCAGGCATATATTATTTCTTAAACTGACGTTTTGCTTTATTAATTCGAACTTGATCACCCACTTGGAATCAAAATTTGCCTTTTGTGTCTTGTTTGTAGTGTTTTCCACATCACAGTCTGATTAGAGTGATTAACGTCTATCGGTCTCATTTTAACACTGTGGTAATACGAGCTATTGTAGGCACTGACTTAATTTTTCAACACTGAGGTGTATTTGTATGTTCTACGATGAGTAAAATAGCTCTACATTCTAGTGTTTAAGAGTACAATTAAAACATTCATCAACAGACAATTTTATGAAACAAAAACTTCTTTACTATTTTGTGTAGTAAACAAGTGAATGTCTTGTTCTTTGAGGTAACATTGAAACAGTCGATTAGTACATTCCGTTCTAGCATTGGTTTGACATTTACAAAGTTTTCGACCTTGTTTTATGATTAGCTTGAAGGCTTTTACGAGTCTTGTGCCTTTCTTATCTTTGAGTGGAACAACCCATGTATATTTTGAAAGCATGTCAATACACATCAGCAGATATTTAAACTGATCGTTATAGTGACTTAAGATAGATCTACTAACTCAGACTGCCACTGTTCATCAATACAAGAAATGATCACTCTGTTTCTCGAAAATCTTTATCTTGTAGGTTTATGTAGAGTATATGTAACTTGACGTCTTAACCAGTCCTTGACCTGATTTAGAGTGAAGGGTTTACCTAATGCTTTTACTGACCTATCTAAAGCCTGTACACAGCCATAACTAGCAGGATGTGGAATATTACATCAAATAGATTGTAGAGTTTATCCATATTATTTGCTACATCTGATTAATTTGAACCTACTTTTTCTACTTGGTTTACTGTCTGTAGCAGTAGTTATAATCTGTTATTTATGGCAGGCAAAGTTAAACCTTATATGACTGATAATATTAACAGGATTCGATGGTTAACAACAGCCCATGACGACAATTAAGAAACAAGTGATTACATAATACAACATTCGTTTATTAAAAGTGAACCCGTTTAGATACAGTATGTTTGGGTCTTTTAACAGTACCATCTTCATGCTTTATATACGACTATATGTTTACATTTCCAACAACATCTTGTGAGATATTCATATATAATTGTTCAGCAAATTCTGTGTATCCAGTAGGGATAAAATTCCTTCGTTTCTGTACTACATCGATTATTTTACTGTTCACGACAGATCTTTCATTAATCACCACTTCTCTTCAATCATTCCATGTTGCATCTCCACTTGAACGTATTAAGTTTGTTAGTATTTCAGCTTTATTTGTATATTTTAGAGGTATACTGTCAATGATGTCCAAACACTTTCATGAGTAAGCAATTATGTTTTAATTTTAATAGGTGCCATGAAAGATGTATTGATGTTGTTGCAGCTGATTTAACATCTTGGCTTTATCATTTGAAGGTAGAGTATTATTATATATGATAGATTTCACATCTCTATCTATAGCGTTTAAGACTTTATGAACGGGTCTTCCATAAACTTTAGGTTTGATAAAATGAGTGTACTAGTTCTTTGGGAACGAAAATCATTCATTTTGCTTGTTTCATTTTAAAGACCAACAGCTTTACTAATAGCTCTTCTTGTCAAACCACCAAATGATGAAAGTATTGGTGCTACGACTACCAATGGTAAAACTCTCCTGTCTGTATTAGTAAGTTTCTTTTCTGTTTAACAGATGTTTTCTTATCAGTCAACAATCTCAACAATTGTATCACCTAAGTTTCTGCTTTTGTAGAATGTTTCCCTTTAAAACATTTAAAGCATATTTACAAATACAAGTTATAAAATCATTGTTAACTCCAACAATCATATCTTTAAGTTGTTTATATGTAGTCTTTGTTCATGTTTGGAGCAAATCCTGGTGTTTCTTAACTCTAGGTGTCATAATGAATAAATGACAAAAAGATAGAGTGTGTACAACATATAAATCTATTTATTTACACATATATATTTATAAAATAGTTTACATTTCATTTAGATATAGCATCGACTTTTCAACACTACTACCCCCCAGTGGCACAGCGGTATGTCTGCGGACTTACAACGCTAGAATCCGGGTTTCGATACCAGTGGTGGGCAGAGCACAGATAGCCCATTGTGTAGCTTTGTGCTTAATTACAAACAAACAATTATACGTTATTTCATTATTATGAACTGAACAATGTAGAGTTGATTTATGAAGTTCATTAACTCTGGAACAACCAATTGACTCCAAGTTATAACAGGGAATTTGGAAGACACAGCTGTAAAGCTCTCTCTTAGTAAACTAACCACATTCCACAAATAGATATACTCAATGGTTCCATCTTCCCAGGGAATGTTGTGAATATTTCTAGTCACCCAGTCACATTGACTGCGGTCTGTCTCTGATAGAAATTATTTCAAAAACGGTTGTTTAAAGAAAAACATACACCCATCTAACCATTGAATAAACATTTGAAACCTAGTTCTTTAACAAAGTATGGTCCGTCCTTCAGAGGAAATCGTTCAATATTTATCCTGGCCAGCGTCATCATGATGTATAGATATATATCACTACAATCTCATCTCCTGGAAATAAACCAGTTCTTAAACATAATTGATCAGGAATTTGCAGTTTCAAATCGATGATTATATATATCCAAACTATTACCGAGTTGCATCTTGATAGGCTTCTTTAAAGTATTTGATATCTGTCAGAAACATTTGTCTTGCTAAAACATTCAGTTGAGACTTGTCTCTGACATTCTTAAACAAAATTATGTATTACGAGCTTAATCTAATGTTATTCATTTCTCTATTCTGTACAATATATAACATGGATAAATTCCAATGGTGATTTCCACATGTAAAAAGTCGGGACACTCCCCCTATTTTCTCCACTTTTGCACATAAGATCGTCAATTATAAAAATATTGTTTTTTTGGGGGTTGTAAATAATCACGAAAAGTTTCAGGTAAACCTTCGACAAAACGGATATCAGGAATGGTTTACATTAAGTTAATATAGAACTGTTGAAATTAACTATAGAACCATAAATTGTTTTCTGGAGTAGGGTAAATAATATCCCGATAATTTGATAACAAAGTGAGTTTTACCACTTCCACCTGGACCCGATACTGAGCAAGTGAAAGGGTACTGTAAACGGTAAACGACAATGATAATATATATATATATATAATGAATTGTTTTACATACAAAGGACCAGCCTCTCAAGAAGTAAAATATATAAATAAATAAATTAATTTAATAACCATGTGGTAGGGTGTTAAAATCTTTTGGTGTAGACAGGAAGGTATTTTTTGTTTCTGGTTTGTTCCGTCTGAAATGTAAACAACACTATCAGTGTCGTAGTACAAAACATATGAACCTAATGTCTCTAGTGCATGGTACAATTTCATACACACACATGAGCAGTGATGAGAGCTACCAGAAAGATATTTGTTTGATCTTTCTGAAGTAGATACACATGCTTGTGTCTCCAACGAAGAGCAATAACTAGTGTAACATCTGTTACAATTTTGGTGTTATCATTCATTAAAGAATAGTACCGGTCAACAGATGTTACGTAGGCCAGTTGTGATTTGTACTTAGACATACCCCAATGACCTCAGAAAGAGTTAAGACAAAGTTTAACAACTGACCTTTTACCTGGATTAAACTCTTATGTTTTCGGTGGTCAGTTGCACACCTTCCTTTTCAGCATACAGTGAGAGGGCCATTCTGAACATTCATGTTTTATTTTTACAAAAATGTGTGTATAATTTTTAAACAGTTGTGTGGATCTTTCAGTGAATTGGTAAATCTAATAAATTTGTATTATCTTAGAACTACACTCGATTGATTTTTTACTTTTCGGTAACCCATGTGCCAATAAAAACTCTCTCATCATGTAAGTGATTACACAGAGGCAGTATTCTTAAATCCACAAGTGTATTACAGAGAGGGAAAGATAATTTACAATTAATTCTCAGTGATAAGACAGGATGATAGAGTTTCCTCGGGGTTAGAATTTTGCACTTAATGAAATTGAAATAATTAGGTATTAGGTCGTCAAGAAATTAATGTTGCTTTGTTTTAGATGAAAAAAACCCGAACAACTTATTTATCAAAACAAAACATTTATTAAATGAAATAGTCTTCATTCTTATCGATGGTGCTTTTCCACCTTACAGTCAGGTTGTTAATGCTTTAATTAAAGAAATCACTTGGCTTTGAAGCAAAAAACATGTCGATGTCCTTCTTAGTACCTTCCATATTTGCATATGTATTCCCATTAAGATGGTGTTGCAGCAAACGAAAAAAATGGTAATCTGATGGTGTCATATCTGGAGAATATG
>NW_013666406.1:433273-434904 GCF_000517525.1 Limulus polyphemus
AGGCAACACTAACGTGATGTTTAGGTGGTTCATATAACTATTATACGTGATGTACGTTTTTTTGGGGGGTGGCTAATGAAAGTGTTCCAAAATGCATCATTAATTTCTTGACAAACTAATACATCTGAAAAATTTGTTGTGATGATAATGGGATGACTAACTGGATGCTAACAGTACTTATATAGACGTAAAGTTAACATACTTGAACTTTTCACTTTCATTCACATCATACAAAAGTCTAGTAGTGTTGACTCTATCACCATAGAAACTGTCCTGTATATCCAGGTGAAGAACTACTGTGTGGTCTTTAAGAAAACTGATCAAATTTGTACCAGTGGATTTCATATGATTCAATTTTACATTTTATTGTCATATAAGCACAATTTTAGGATTATGTGTCGTTCAATTAAAAAAAACTACAATTTTAGGTATAATAACTTTTAATAACATATCTATCAAGAGAAGAACCTTACCAGTACATCTCATCTTGAAACTTGAAGATGTACCCTTCCTCTCAGTGTTGTTGATGCCAGTTCAAAAATTTCTCTCTTATGAGTGTTGCCATGGTGTTGGGTAAATAGAAACTCATAATGGTGAGTATAGAGCCTTGATACTTTTGGTTTAACCTTGTGTCAAACAGATGAGGAAATTATCCTTTCTGTAACTTGGTTAAACCAAAAGTTTTAGAGAATGATGATAATGCCATGGGAATAAAGTTGAAACTATCAATAACCCTAATTTTAAGGGGTTTCATGGTAATAACCATTAACGTTTTGCCATTAACAATAATGTTGGGTTTTATCCCTTGACAGATAAGATAATTTAAAATGAAATGACCATTAAATTATTTCATGTTATGAGCTATGGCTGTGTAATTAATATTTTCCGAGGAAAATAAGAACTCACAAGACTCATCGTCCCACCAGTGGCACAGCAGTATGTCTGTGGACTTACAACGCTAGAATCCGGGTTTCAACACCCTTGGTGGGCAGAGCACAGACATCCCATTGTGTAGCTTTGTGCTTAACTTCAAACGAACAAATAAACAAACACAAGACTCATCACGTGCATTGTATCCTTTAAATACTATCTGTTTGCCATTAAAGTCATGGACCACACAGTAATTCACTTCATGAGTTCCCGTCTCTTGGCCAGTTTCAAAATTAAAAAACACATATATTTTGGATGAGCTTTTAAAAGCTTTTGAATGGAGGAAACGTAGATGTGTAGAGGATATTACAAGTTTTTCTACATCCTGCACAATGTATTTTGCCACATCTGTGGAATTCAGGACAACATTTTTCCTGTTGATGATAACAAAACATGTTTTACATTGAAAACATCTGTCACAAAAAAAAACCTTCTGTTTGCCACTAGTTGATTTGGGCCTGTTGTAACAGTCTATTGACTTACAACATCTGTTACAATTAGCACAAACGAAGGATTGATCATTTATGTAGTAGCCATTACTGTAACAAACGTTATAATAATGCTTATTTAAGTTACTAAATCCCTTATCACAATCTGAAGAGTAATATGAGACATTGAGGATCTTTCCATTGATGTTACAACATCAAAATGGTCAAAATGAAGCCAGAGGAACAGTTTTTGGGTTACGATGGTCTTTTGTA
>NW_013666406.1:434938-436514 GCF_000517525.1 Limulus polyphemus
AATACAAATAGGTCACAATAGAAGACCAGAGGTAACAGTTTTTGGGTTACGATGGTCTTTTGTAGATAACTCTATTGGAATTATCTGAAGACACAACATGTATTTGAACTTTTAAGTGATACTCAAATATTGTTATCTTTTCTATTCCACTAAGACCAGTTGGAACATTAATTGAATCCTGGATATCAGTAGCCATGTGTGTAAGTAGTGATATTCATTGATCACCAATATATATATATATATAATTAGATGGTTTTCTTAGATGTGTCAAACCTAGCATAATAGACTTGGCACAGCAGAGATCATCACTATTCTTTATTGTTAACAATGACTGTTTTTTTCAAATGATCAGCTTTAATATTAGTTATCTTATTCCAACTGCTACATACAGGCAATTGTAAAGTTGTGACCTCTATTTTAAATGATTCGTTTAATGTTAACCTTTTGTTTTTTTACTCTGATCAACCTTTTCAGTATTTGACAAGATCATGTCGGATGAAAACACATCCTTGTCTTTTAAACGTGCTAATGGGTTTATCTAACTGTGTAAAGAATATACTGACTCTGACATTATCTTTAGATTTCAAATGTTGTTTGGTCTCATCCAGTTTATTCTGTATGTTATCTTTAAATGAATCTAGAATGTTTGTGAGTCTTCTTTGAATACCACATTAAAAGTTTTAGCCACCTTCATGTCCCAAGTTGAAGAAAAAAGTGGCCTGGCTAACTAATGAATGAATATTTGCTGGAAAATTCTTAACAATGCTGTAAGTGTAGCTACCAGTTTGGCCGCCAGTTTTGCTTTCATTCCTTTAAGTCGCACACTCAATACTTTTTCGCTGCACCTTTTTTTCACACCAAAGGTGTTTTTGAAAAGATTGTACCACGCTCCTATACAGGTGTATTTTATACCTCTCTAACAGGAAGTGACAAAGCCATGTCCTACTTTATTGTGTAGTACTTTTACATAATATAATTAAATATGCTTGATTCATGCTACCTTGTCGAAATTGAGTTGTGTTTACTTCCGCCTCCAGTCGTGTTTACTTCCGCATCCTTCCTACTGTGGACCAAACTTATAACATTCCGTTTACATAACAGCTTGTTTATGTATGATTAATAATATACTAATAATGTGTCATTAGTGGCGACTTGGAACAAACTCATAACATTTCGATAATATAATAACTCGTCTGGGTATGCACAACAACATACTGATAATACGTCATTAGCGTTGATGTGGAACGAACTTACAACGTTCCGTTAATGTAACAACTTGTTTGTGTGTGTGAATTGTAACATAGTGATAATACGTCATTAGTGTCGAAGTGTACCAAACTTATAACATTCAGTGTAACAATGTAACAACTTGTCTGTGTATGCATTATAAACATGCTGATAATACGTCATTAGTGTCGAAGTGTACCAAACTTATAACATTCAGTGTAACAATGTAACAACTTGTCTGTGTATGCATTATAAACATGCTGATAATACGTCATTAGTGTCGAAGTGTACCAAACTTATAACATTCAGTGTAACAATGTAACAACTTGTCTGTGTATGCATTATAAAC
>NW_013666407.1:0-3912 GCF_000517525.1 Limulus polyphemus
CATCCATTGACGTGGTGACTAATTTTGTGGAGGTAAGCTATTCTTGTTTTAATTTTCTTGCAAGTTTCGTTAAAATGCATGTGCCAAGTTAATTTAGTGTTTATGGTTATTCCTAGGAATTTGGCGGATTTAGTGAATGAGATCGTGTTATTGTAGAGGTTTAATTTAGCTAGCTTGACACGCTTGAGTCTTTTGTTTAATCTACGGTAGAGTATGATTGCCTTGGTTTTGACAGGATTAAGTATTATTCTCTATTTGTTGCACTACTGTGTGATTTTGTCAAGGGCTGTTTGAATTTTCTTTGCCGCTAGTGGAGGGTCCCAGGAGGTGCTCCATAGGGCTATATCGTCGGCGTATTGTGAGGCGTGCGTGAGAGGCGTG
Organism: Limulus polyphemus; assembly: GCF_000517525.1. NCBI lineage: Eukaryota > Metazoa > Arthropoda > Merostomata > Xiphosura > Limulidae > Limulus > Limulus polyphemus. The sequence goes on from NW_013666407.1 coordinate 382, forward strand.
GTTGGCTGCGGTAGGTCGTTAACGAAGAGTGTATACAGCAAAGGGCTTAAGACAGACCCCTGCATTACACCTGCGCTAAACGTGAAGGGTTGTGAGACTGAAGTGTTGATGTTGACTTTCGCCGATCTATTGTATAAGAAGTTAGAAATCCATTTTGTGAATGTCGTAGGTATTTTATGTTTTATTCACTTGTACTTAAGCCCGTTGTGCCAGACAGTGTCAAAAGCTTCCTGTACGTCTAAGAATGTGACAATAGTGGCTTGTAGTTTATTAAATCCAGTAAACGTGGTTTCTATTAGTCGAACGAGGTGGTCAGCTGTCTGTCTGTTTTTGCGACCCGCGTTCTGGATGTGTGATAATGTATTGGTGTTTTCTAACATCCATAATAACCTTGTCGTTATAATTTTCTCTAGAAGTTTGTCAGTGCTGTTAATTAAGCTTATGGGTATGAAATAACTTGGATTTATTGATTGGGTGCCTTTTTAGGGATAACCGTGTTGAGTGCTGACTTCCATGCATTGGGGAGATAACCCGAGAAAAGTGATACATTGTATAAGTTAGTGAGATGTGTCAGAAGTTTGGGGGATGCGTTTTTAAAACAACGTTGGGGATTTTGTCATCGCCGGGAGCTTTATTTTTGAGGTTTTTCAGGTGAATTTTAACTTCAGGTATGGTTATAGGGTAGATATATCTTGAGGTGAACTCAGAGTGTGGTGTTGGAGTGTGTTGACCGGGAAAAAGGTGGAAAAGAAAGCAGTGTTAGCGTTGATAAAGGAGTTGATCTTGTCCTGGTGCTTACTACTGAATCTGGTGTCCTGTGGGGTAACAAATGTTTTCTCGAAATAGTGTGTAAGAAGTTCTGATTTTTGTTCATCAGTAGAAGCTCTGAGGTTGTTATATGATATGTTACCAGTATCACTAGTTTCAAGGCATATGCTTTTAAAAGTTTTCCAAAAGGTTGAAGGGTCTGGTTTTAGGTTATCGAGCTTCTTGTAAAAGTTGTTCCAAATCTCACGTTGTTGAATTTTAATTAATTTTTCTATTTTGTTTTTGACAGAGTTTATTTGGGTTTTTATAGCAGGATTTCTGGTGTTGATGTATTCATTACGGATCTTGGGTCTGGATATTATGAGTTTATGTATTTCGGGAGTTAATGACCAGTGGTTGGGCGTGGTTTTAGTGTAGTTTTTTGGAACTAGCTTGTCTATAGTTTTGCTTATGGCTTGTGTGATATTTTGGTAGTAATACTCGATATCTTCTTCGGAGTTAGCATACGTTACGGGATCGGGTAAGCTGTTGTCTAAATATTGATTGAATGTGGTTCAGTTAACTTTCTTAAAATTGGGGATGTTTGAATGGTGCTGGACTTGACTGTTAGGTATTGAACAGTGTGGGTTACTGATTTTAAATGAGGGAGGATTATGGTCTCCTCCAATATTTTCGTGTACTTTAAAATTACTTGTTAGGTGTACTATTGCTGGTGGAACTATTGCGAGGTCGATGATACTTTGTGTTCCGTTTTGGTGTGTGTGGGTTGGAGAGTTATCGTTAATAGCAGTTAGGTTATGTATTCTTGTGAAGTTAGCGATAATCCGACCGGGGGTGTTTGTGGTGTATCCTTGAAGTAAGGGGTGCGAAGCATTGAAGTCTCCGAGGATTATGACATTGTTAAAGTTTGACATGATTGTATTTAGGAATGTAATGTCAGGAGTTGTATGGGGTGATATGTAAATGGCTAGGAGTGTGAAATCGGGTAGGGACGGAGTTTTGATATTACAGAGAATGTGCTCGTGATAAGTAGGAGTGTTGTGGTTGATGAGAGTTAAGTCAAGATTATGATCGTATAATAATGCAATACCTCTAGTGTGTGTGTACTTTTAGGTTTAGAAATGATTTTATAGTCAGGAAGGCGGAAATTAGAGTTACTATTTAGTAAACTTTCGTTAATAGTTATTACTGAAGCGTTTAATTTGTTACTTAGATCTAGTAGTTCGTATTTCTTATAGTTGAGACCGCCTTGTGTATTAACATGCAATAACATCAAATAGTTTAGTGACTTACCTATGAACAATAATCAGGGCATCTACTTGAGATATGTTCATTGATGGATTCTGGAGTAATTCCTCGAGCCTTGAGATGGTGACGGGCTGCGTGGGACACGTTGTGCAGGAATGTAGCCTTGTTGTCTTCTAGGTTGGCAGCTGCAAATATTACGTCAACGATGAAGGCGATGAGGCCAGCTGGGCGGAGAACATGCCAGTTGGTTGAAGGTGGATGTAGTTCCTGTGTTGGTTGAACTGGGTGTTTGGTAACTGAGGCGAAGGTGAGGGGTGTCTGTGGTCTAGGTTGGTCAGGGACACTGATGCTGAATTTGGGGCGTTGAGGTAGGGGTGGGAAGTGTTGGTTTGTGAAAGGTGCGGAGGACCGGGTGTACGTGAAAACAGCTTAGCTCTGATACCTGCAACGAACTGAAACTTAGGGCATCCACGGTAGCAGGCCGCATGTTGTCCACCACAGTTGCTGCATTTGGTTTCGGCTCTATCATTTGGGCAATCGCTGATTTGATGTTCGCCAGAGCATCTTACACAACGGGGTTTGGCGATGCAAGCAGTTCTGGTGTGGCCGAATCTTTGGCAATTGAAACACCGAAGGACTGGGGGCTCGAGATTTTGGCTCTTCGACTTTAAGTTTTCGAAACCAAAGTGTGATGCCGTCTTGGAGGAGTTGAGAAGCTTGATTGATATCCGATAGCGTGATTCAGACAAGCGGTGTTAATTCATGGGTTTTGGAAGATCTGATGCAGGAGAAGTTGAGAAACTTCACTTCTCTGTAGCGGAGTTCCTCATCAATCTCTTGGTCTGTGATGTCGAGCGGAATTCCTCGGATGATTATGGTCTTCCTGGGCTCGTTGTCAGTAGGAACATGGGGCTTGATGGGGCAACCGTTGAACGCATCCGTAGACCATGGTTTCAAGAGAGTGAAATAGTCCTTAGGATACGTGCACTTGACGACTACGCCTCCTCGGGGAAGTCGGCGGACATTGTTGAAACTAATGCTCGGGAATATGCGGCGAAGTTCGGCGGCAACTTGAGGTTGTCTGATGGCTGCAGGGATTCCTTCGATGATGATGGCGGGTGGGTGCGACGAGGCTTGTGTAGGGACATTGCTCTCCTGAGCTTCAGGGGCTGGGGAGAGGCGAGATGTGCTGGACTTGGATAATATTTGTGAGGCAGCAGTGACGGTAGAAATCGAGGATAAAGAAGATTCCGATTCTTCGTCGGAACTAATGGCGGTACGGGCAGAGGCTAACATGTTGTATTGTTCTGAGGCAGAAAGTGGTCGACTCCGGGAGCGTGTATATGGACGGTCTTTCTACCTTTTCTTGTTAGTGCGGCTAGCACTCATGGTGGATGAGTAGCACTAGTGAGAGCATTTCACGTTGTTGGCCTTGATACTGGCTATATGTGTGGAGTAAATTTAGATTATAGGTAGACAAAAACACTATATCAAGTCTTCAAAATAAGACACCTA
>NW_013666407.1:4866-16529 GCF_000517525.1 Limulus polyphemus
ATAGCCTCGTGTAGACTTTGCGACGAATTAAAAACAAACAAACAAACAATCAACGGTAGAGTATGATTGGCTGAGTTTTAGTGGGATTAAGTCTTATCCTCCATTTGTTGCACCACTGTGTGATTTTGTCAAGGGCTGTTTGAATTTTCTTTGCCGCTGGGTGCTCCATAGGGCTATATCGTCGGCGTACTGTGAGCGTGCTTCGCTGCGGTAGGTCGTTAACGAAGAGTGTAAACAGCAGAGGGCTTAAGACAGACCCCTGCGGTACACCTGCGTTAAACGTAAAGGGTTGTGAGACTGAAGTGTTGAATTTAACTTTCGCCGATCTATTGTATAAGAAGTTAGAAATCCATTTTGTGAATGTCGTGGGTATTTTGTGTTTTATTAACTTGTACTTAAGCCCGTTGTGCCAGACAGTGTCAAAAGCTTTCTGTACGTCTAACTGCAGTTAATTAAGCTTATGGGTCTGAAATCACTTGGATTTATTGATTGGGTGCCTTTTTTAGGGATAACCGTGATGAGTGCTGACTTCCATGCATTGGGGAGATAACCCGAGAAAAGAGATAGATTGTATAAGTTAGTGAGATGTGAAAGAAGTTTGGGGGATGCGTTTTTTAAAACTACGTTGGGGATTTTGTCATCGCCGGGAGCTATATTTTTGAGGTTTTTCAGGTGAATTTTAACTTCAGGTATGGTTATAGGGGTATGGTTATTCACCAGTATCTTGAGGTGAACTCGGAGTGTGGTGCTGGAGTGTGTTGACTGGAAAAGAGGTGGAAAAGGATGCGGTGTTAACGTTGATAAAGGAGTTGATCTTGTCCTGGTGTTTACTACTGAATCTGACGTCCTGTGGGGTAGCATATGTTTTCTTGAAATAGTGTGCAAAAAGTTCTGATTTTTGCTCATCGGTAGAGGCTGTGAGGTTTTTATACGATATGTTGCCAGTATCATTATTTTCACGGCATATGCTTTTAAAGGTTTTCCAAAAGGTAGAAGGGTCTGGCTTTAGGTTATTGAGCTTGTTGCAAAAGTTGTTCCAATTCTCGCGTTGTTGAATTTTAATTAATTTTTCTATTTTGTTTTTTACAGAGTTGATTTGGGTTTTTATAGCAGGATTTCTGGTGTTGATGAATTCTTTATGGAGCTTGCGTCTGCATATTATGAGTTTATGTATTTCGGGAGTTAATGACCAGTGATTGGGCGTGGCTTTAGTGTAGTTTTTTGTTTAACTAACTTGTCTATGGTTTTGCTTATGGCTTGTGTGATATTATGGTAATAGTACTCGATATCCTCTTCGGAGTTAGCATACATTACGGGGTTGGGTAAGTTGTTGTCTAAATATTGATTGAATGCGGTCCAGTTAACTTTCTTAAAAATTGGGGATGTTTGAATGGTGCTGGACTTGACTGTTAGGTATTGACCAGTGCGGGTTACTGATTTTAAATGAGAGATGATTATGGTCTCCTCCGATATTTTCGTGTACTTTAAAATTACTGGTGAGGTGTACTAATGCTGGTGGGACTATGGCAAGGTCGATGATGCTTTGTGTTCCGTTGTGGTGTGTGTGGGTAGGAGAGTTGTCATTAATAACAGTTAGGTTATGTATTCTTGTGAAGTTAGGGATAATCCTACCGGAAGTGTTTGTTGTGTATCCTTGAAGTAAGGAGTGTGAAGCATTGAGGTCTACGAGGATAATGACATTGTTAAAATTTAACATGATAGTATTTAGAAAGGTGATGTCAGGAGTTGTATGGGGTGACATATAAATGGCTAGGAGTGTGAAATCAGGTAGGGACGGAGTTTTGATTTTACAAAGAATGTGCTCGTGATAAATGGGAGTGTTGTGGTTGATGAGAGTTAAGTCGAGATTATTATCATATAATATAGCAATACCTCTGGTTTGTGTACTTTCAGGTTTAAAAATGATTTTATAGTTAGGAAGGCGGAAATGAGTTACTATTTAGTAAACTTTCGTTAATAATTATTACTGAAGCGTTTATTTTGTTACTTAGATCTAGTAGTTCCTATTTCTTATAGTTGAGGCCGCCTTGTATATTAACACGCAATAAAGTCAAATAATTTAGTGACTTACCTATGAACGATAATCAGGGCACCTACTTGAGATTTGTTCATTGATTGATTCTGGAGTAATTCCTCAAACCTTGAGATGGTGACGGGTTGCGTGGGACACGTTGCTCAAGAATGTAGAATTGTCTTCTTCTAGGTTGGCAGCTGCAAATATTACGTCGACGATGAGGCCAGTTGGGCGGAGAACATGCCAGTTAGACGAAGGTGAATGTAGTTCCTGTGTTGATTGAACTGGTAACTGAGGCGAAGGTGAGGGGAGTCTGTGGTCTAAATTGGTCAGGGACACTGGTGCTGAATTTGGGGTATTGGGGTAGGGGTGGGAAATGTTGGTTCGTGAAAGGTGTGGAAGACTGGGTGTACGTGAAAACAGCTTGGCCCTGATACCTGCAACGAACTGAAACTTAGGGAATCCACGGCAGCAAGCCGCATGTTGTCCACCACAGTTGCTGTATTTGGTTTCGGCTCTATCCTTTGGGCAATCGCTGACTTGATGTTCGCCGGAGCATCTTACACAACAGGGTTTGGCAGTGCAGGCAGTTCTGGTGTGCCTGAATCTTTGGCAATTGAAACACTGAAGGACTGGGGGGCTCGAGAAGTTTGGCTTCTGGACTTTATGTTTTCTAAACCAAAGTGTGATGCTGTCTTGGAGGAGTTGAGAAGCTTGATTGATATCTGATAGCGTGATTCGGACAAGCGGTGTTAATTCATGGGTTTTGGAAGATCTGATGCAGGAGAAGTTGAGAAACTTCAATTGTCTGTAGCGGAGTTCCTCATCAATCTCTTGGTCTGTGGTGTCGAGCAGAATTCCTCGGATGATTATGGTTTTCCTGGACTCGTTGTCAGTAGGAACACGAGGCTTGATGGGGCAACCATTGAATGCATCCATGGGCCATGGTTTCAAGAGAGTGAAATAGCCCTTAGGATACGTGCACTTGACGACTATGCCTCCTCGGGAAAGTCGGTGGACATTGTTGAAACTAATGCTCGGGAATATTCGGCGAAGTTCGGCAGCAACTTGAGGTTGTCGATGATGATGGCAGGTGGGTGCGACGAGGCTTGTGTAGGGACATTGTTCTTCTGAGTTTCAGGGGCTGGGGAGAGGCGAGATGTGCTGGACTTGGGTGATATTTGTGAGGCAACAGTGACGGTAGAAATCGAGGATAAGGAAAATTCCGATTCTTCGTCGGAACTAATGGCGGTATGAGCAGAGACTAACATTTTATATTGTTCCGAGGCAGCAAGTGGTCGACTGCGGGAGCGTGTATTTGGATGGTCTTTCTTCCTTTTCTTGTTAGTGCAGCTAGCACTCATGGTAAATGACCAGCACTAGTGAGAGCACTTCAGGTAATTGGCCTTGATGCTGGCTATATGTGGAGTAAATTTAGATTGTAGGTAGACAAAAACACTATATCAAGTCTTCAAAATAAGACACCTAGTCCTGATAAGGACTGTTTGAACTCAGAGAAAAAATTCTAAAATGCGAACAGGCGAGAAAGCACTTCTTTACTCAGTAAAATCCGAACTACGAATCGATCGTGATAATAATAATGATAATAATTCTCTCGCTTTATTTGCCGCGCTTATGTACAATAAGAGCGCGCGTCTAGCAAACGCTAGGACGTTCGACAGGTTCCTCGATCTTTCTAGAACTCCAGCGCATGCTCCCAGCGCCGCGTGACCTCTGCTGTCGTAACACTACGTTACACAGATTTTTTTTTTGTTAACCTTGTACCTGTTTCATGTATACCAGATTATATATAGCCTTTTACAACCTTTGAACTTAGATAGGCGGTCACTCACTCAAATCATTCTCAAATGCCTTAAATATTGTAATCCCGTAATTCTTTTAAAAACGGACCAAAAGACGGTCGCTTTCTCAACTCTCTCTCTCAACCATAACGAATGTTTCTTACACCTAGCTTCATAATAGTAACCGAAACTAATTCACACAGTAAAGTAACATTTTTAAATATAGGTCGCATTTAATACATTAGAAGTGTGACAGTCAAATAGATGGAATATATTAACTTTGTGTTTGTAGAATTAAACACGGACTTATATCTACATCAATATACCTTTATATGCGAACTTTCGGCCTTCTTACTGGAGCCTTCATTGGGCAACAATGTACTGAGCGCTAAAAATCCGTTAAAGTGCTTTAAAATAGGTATCTAGGCAACAGTCGTAACAATAACTGACATCTGATATTAAAGTTATTAAATATATAGAATTATGATGAATATAGAATATAAATCGACTGCTTCGACATAATAAACATAAGGAAAATACAATTATAGGTATTATGTAGAGAAATATAAAAAGGTGGAATTTTAAAAGGTTTCATTTTACATCGAAACCACGACAAAGAATACGTTTTATGTCTTTTATTAGTAGTTTCCATGCAGTATTGAGTAGTTGTTGGCCGTTGTTTTGATTGATACTCACTGGTGGTCCACAGTCTCGTGCTTGGATGGTGATAGCTTCCTTTATTTTCCTGCGTTTGGTGTTTTCTTCTCTGTCTATTATTTTGACATTTTTAGGTTTATTATATAGTAGTTTTTTTTCTGAACGTGAAAAGCTATAACTGATGTGTTTATAGCACAGCTATTAATGTCTCTTTGAACCTTACCTGTAACAGACGTTTCGTTTCATCTAATGCTATAAACTACGTTCTTTGTGAGAGGGTCCCCCGTTGGGACAGCGATAAGTCTCCGGATTACAACGCTAAAATCAGGGGTTCGATTCTCCTCGCTAGCCATAGAATATAGCCTGAAGTGGCTTTGCTATAAGAAATTACACAGATACTTGTGAGAGAACTGGGAAGTAGAGAATTTACTTTCGTAAGACTGTCGCGTAGTGTAAGAAGGCTCAAGAAAACTACGGTGATACTAAGTTTATTTATTATCTTACGAACTTTTTTTTCGTAGGCCTGATGTGTAAGGAGGAAATGTCTTTCTTTGTTCGTTGTGATTTTTCAGGTTGTGGTTTATTAGTAGTTCAGAAAGATGAACCACATAACACATGTTGAATCGTTATTTCTGAAAATCTTCTCAATATGTTTAAATTCTGCATCTAGGTAAAACGATGAGTATATACTTGTAGCTCTAGATTTTAGTGTTTTGATAATCCCAGTTTTGATAGTTATTGTATGACATAAGCGTGGCTCGGTATGGCCAGGTGGTCAGAGTGCTCGACTCTCAATCCGCGGGTCGCAGGTTCAAAGGCTGAAAGGGCGTTATAATGTGACGGTCAATCCCACTATTAGTTGGTAAAAGAGTAGTCCAAGAGTTGGCGGTGGGTGCCGATGACTAGCTGCCTTCGCTCTAGTCTTACACTGCTAAATTAGGGATGGTTAGGGCATATAGCCCTCGTGTAGCTTTGCGCGAAATTCAAAAACAAACAAACAGACATAAGCGAAAATTCAAATATTTATTTGTTTGAATCTTCTTCCGATTAACGGTAGTTGTCAACTTCTCCAAACTTGTGAACCAGAAGATCGTGGAATGGAAGAGCGTTGTCGACTTCAAGTTCTATGGTAAATTGTATGCTGGCTTTTCAGATGAGCATGGAAGATTTTGTGCTCTTCTTCTCCATGGGTCCATAAAATAAACATACCGTCAACATATCTTACCCATATACGAGGCTGATGAAGATATGCTGTGTTCAAAATACTGCATGAACATTTATGCTACTAAAGGTGATAAATGTTCATTGGAGTACTGTCTAACATACCGTAAAATTAGCCATTCCAATGGAAGTAATTGAGACAGATGTCCAGCAAGATCATAATGTTGGGATGCTAATGAACGTTCTTGTTGGAAGTGAGATGTCGTCACTTCATCGTTTGTGTATTATTTCCATGGTATTTTTAAGAGCTGTCTTAGTGAAAAGTGAAACTCCGTCGAGGTTAGCCATAATATCGTCTTTGGATATTATTTGGTCAGAAATGTGGTTAACGAATTATCGTGAGAGTCTAATTGAATAAGCCGGATATATTTTTAGAGGTTTTAGCACGCTAGAAATATATTAGGCTGTTTTGTAAGTTGACGAACCAATGTAACATACAATAGGTCTCATGGGTACATTAGGTTTATGTATCTTCCACAAACCATAAAGCTGTAGGAAGACTGAATGGTGTACAAATAATATTTTATACAGTGTAATGCTTATTTCCCTTTCATTTGTCATGTTTCAGATTTCTTTATTTAGCCTTTTTTTCTATATGTTGGGTTGGATCCGACGATAGTCTATGGTAAATAACATCCGTTAACACTTTTTCTATCTTTTGTTCATTGTAACGTCGGTTTAACAGGACTGTAGCATCTCCCTTATCTGCAGGTAATATAACAGTGTTTCTATTACTAATTACTAATAGCGTGGTGCTCTTCTTGAATTAGGTTGGTTCGAGGTTTACTCGTAGATTTTTTTTGGCTTCTCAAACTTGGAAGCACAATTCATTAACAGTTGTGAGATCTAATGTATTAGCAGCTTCTAGAGTGGAAGCAATATTGTCAGTGTAGGGTCCTTGTTTCGGGGTAGGAACAAAATTATGTCCAAAAGATAGTACACTTATTTAATCATCATTAAGACGATTGTCACTTACGTTTGCAATTGCACACTTATTTATCTCCATTCTCCTGTCCCTGTCACAATTAGATAACAAATATCAGTTTTTGAAACTTGCTAGTTTGCCTGTATTTGAATTTATGATATTCTCGATCAGCACACTGATTCCAACAATTCCTAATCTTGAACAATTACCACAGACTTGACTGTAACACGTTTTGTTGTTGATTGTGAAGAAAAAAACGTTTTCTTCCTGTATGAAGATATTATTTCACAAAGAATAACTTGTTCTGAATGGTATAAGACAGTTGAGATATGCTTGTTTACAACATGATAAGATATTTTAGTCCATCAGATAGCACGTTTTACGACATCTGATGAGGAAGGTTAAATGGTTTTTAGTTATCAATAGTTTAATGCTGGTATTTAAAAAAAATATTGTTTAATACTCACAACGTAAGTAGATTAAAATGTAGAATTATACATGCACTTTCCTTTACGTTAAAAGACTTTTATTTGCGACATTTAGGCCCTCTTACCGGGGTCTTCATCGGGCAACCTACCATACCTGAAAACAAAAATGGAACATGATCATTTTTGTTTAGGTAACTGAAATGCTTATCTGCTAACACTACCAATGACGTAGTACTAGCGTTACCATGAGCGACAAAAATTCGTGAAACAGTGAAACACTGCTTCAAAACAGTATCTAGGCAACAGTCATAATAATAACTTATATCTGGTATTAAAGCTATTAAAGATATAGAACTGCGATGGATATAGAATATAAATCGAACGCTTCGATATAATAAACATAAGGAAAATACAATTATAGGTATTATATAGAGAATTAAAACATTAATAAAATAAAAACTTAAATAATAAAAACACACAATAAAAAATAAACCTCTTTAATTAACGGAGCTTCTAAATTAGAAAACAATTTTTTTTTTCAATTTTGTAGTTTGTACATTTAATTCTATACTTTCATCACATAGCCTGTTAATAACAATATTAATTTATACTTTTATTGCTAGGTAGCATGATATAAAAGCCATTGTTGGAACGCATTGTTACCGAAACGCATTGGCTTTTTTATATATTAGAAGTTGTTACCTAAGAAACTACTTCTTTTCTCTGTGGTTTTCTCTAGATTGCCTAATTAAAAAGATGCGCATGCACGCACTTGCATGTCTGTCTGTGATTTATATATATAATTTGTAATATAAGGAACCACTTATTGACTATGTGGATTTTCGCTTTCTTATCTCATTAAAAAGAAGCCCACGCGCATACATGCACGCACGTGGATAAGATAAGTAATAATACCCAGTTGCACACCCTAAGGGTCCACTTAGTATGGGTGCAAAATTTCAAATTTCTAAATTCTTTCCTATTGAATCTATGGCAGTCACATTTCTTTTCTATATGGTTTTTCGCATAAAAAGATGCGCACGCGCATGTGCGCAGGCATAGATAAGTAATAATACCCAGGTGTACACCCTCAGGGTCAACTTAGTATAGGTGCAAAAATTTCAAGTTTTTAGGTTCTTTGCTCTTGGTGCTATGGCTGTCACATTCACAGACTCACAAACATGCCCTTTTATTATTATACATTTATCAAAATTATATATGTTTAATAACCTTAATACCAGATATCAGATATTGTTGCGACTATTGCCTAGATATCTAGTTTAAAACAGTATTCCACAGTTTAACGAATTTTTATCACTAAGTACATATTTTAACGTAGAGAAAAGTCCTTGTGTAATTCAACATATTAATTAATCTACGTTGTGACTCTTAAACAACATCTTTATGTTTCTTCTTTTTTATTAAGAAATGTGGCTGATATTGTAAGGCTTAGCATTCAGCGTTGTTATCGATGCATACGTGTCAAATGAGAGATCTAATGGTTAACTTTTCTTCAAAATATACTCACATGACGAAATAAATTTAATAATTTTCGTTAGAATGTTGATACTCAAGATTAGAGAGCAATAGAATAGGTGCTGACCTTACAATTTAACGTAGAACCGTTTGCTGATAGTCATACTACTTAAGAAGGACTTTTATGCTTAAATTATCAAAAATGAACATACTATTATATACCTATTGACACCATGTGATTTAACTTGACTAAATTGTTAACACTACTTCTTTTGACATTTTATGTTTAAATGATAATAAACACTCACCATTAGAAATAATTATTTTTGCACAAATAATTTGTGACTGAGATAGTCAAGGGTATAACATAATGTTTTATAACAGTTTACTTTAAATCTGTTTTCTAACCAAACGTTCTTTTCTCAACTATTTAGCTGAATCAAAGGTAAAGTGGATACAACATATATACAATTAAGCCTTTAACCATGAAGATATTAAACAGCGTGCCACTTATATATTTCAGCTGAAAACACGACCATGTAAATATTATCTAATTACCATAAATCTCGAAATTCATGATATTTGTTTACACTAGATGGAAAATCAACAGCTTAATGTTAGTTTTTGACAGAAAATGTCCTCCTATAATTTGATTTCATAACTACAGAACTTAATTAGGCTTAAATCATAACTACCTTTAGTTCTGACCCATTCCTTCCTTTACAGATACCAAACGAGCTTCACGAAGTGTCTGATTAATAACTGTATAGTTTAATGTTAAGTTGAATGGCTTCCATTCAAGATAATTTCTCATATCAAACTTATTAAAATCCACGTGTTTGTTTTTCAATGTCAACCTATATCTCTTAGAAGTGTTTTGTTGCGTGATTCTGAACAATTTTTCATGACAGTCATCTTGTTGTTCGTAATGTCACCAAGTTCCAAAACTTCTCCCTCCATTATAAAAGTCAGTTGAACTCTGGATGTTAGCAAATACAGTAATTTTTTTCAAAGGATTGTGCATTGTGTTCCAAAGTTCTAGTAAAATGAAGTATAAAAAGTTTGTTTTGTCGATGATTATATTTCCTGTTTCTGTCATGTTAGCTTGCCGTAGTAACACTTTATCACGCACAATGAAACTAATTCTACATGAATAAGTAGGAAAAATATACAAAAACTTCTCAGTAAAAGGACTTCGAACAAGAATATTGTATACGTTTCACACTGTTCAATCGAAACACAAGTATAGGTATAAAGGAACGCTTTTAATATTATTTAATATATCTTAAGTCTTAATGATTTCTATTTAGCTTAGGATGCTAGTTTATATGCATTTATATACGATACCGAGAAAATTCTTTTGCGTTGAAAACTATCTGTTTCTAATTCCCTCGTTCAGTTTCAAAACGATATGACGTGATGAAGGTTGAATGCGTGTGTCTTATCTGAAGTTATCTATTCTGTCTTACTGAAATACTCAAAATGTTAAGCATATACAATCAATGTGCTTTTAGTGAACACAATCGTTCAATATTTATAAAATAATATCGATAGACTCTTAATGAAATTAATAGTCTATCAAGAAAGTACTCCTATTTTGTGAATATTGAATACCTTATTAAATCAACATTAAAGTTCTAATGATAAAACAATGAATATATAGAGAACTAGGGAATTACTGGAAACCTACATCCTTGTGACGATATATCATACGCAGTAATTAATCATTTATTCCTAATGATTTAACTATTGAATATAATATGTACAGCGTATTAATTCAGCGTTTTAATTCTAATAGCAAAAAAAAACTAACATTTCTAATCTGCAAAAAAGTAAACAACTCTACGTTGTGAAACAATGAATCTCTTTAAACATTTCAGCTGATCAACTAAATAGTCGATCATTTTAATTTTCTGTTTACTTACCTTTAAACTTGACTTTCTCTCAGCTATGTAGCTGGTTGATTGAACTAACTAACAATTTGTCCGTCTATCGGTTAAGTATTTGATTATTTCAACTGTCTGTTTACTTATCTATCAACTCGACTGTCAATCAGCTACGTAGTTAGTTGATTGGATAGCCTAAAACTTGTCTGTCAATCAGTTAATTATCTAATTATTTTAACTGTCTCTTCATTTACATATGAACTTGACTGTGAGCTGGTTGGTTGAACTGTCTAAAAATGAGTCTGTTTGTCAGTAAAATATTTGATAATTTTCACTGTTTGCTTTCTTATATATTAACTTGACTGTCTGCCAGTTAAGTAATTGGTTTCGTTAGAGTTCTCTCCTTTTTTCTATCATTCTGTTCATCTGTCTAACGGCCGAATTGTTGATTGATAACGTTATCTGTTTACTTATCTTTCAGTTACGCAGTTAGTTTCTACAAACTATGTATAGGCTTGTCAGGTACTCTGCCAATTGGATGATATATTTCAACCCATTTATTGACCAATTAGGCTTTCAGATAATTAGATGATTGTTGTTATTCTCGCTTTTTTTTATTTACTAACCTGTCTTTGAGTCAACCATTAGTTGTTGTGGCTTAATATCTTTGTATGTATCAATCTGTCTTTGTTTCAACTAAGTAGTTGGTTGCTGTAACTTAATATTTTCACATGTGTCAACCTGTCTTTGTTTCAACTAAGTAGTTGGTTGCTATAACTTAATCTCTTTATACGTATCAACCTGTCTTTGTTTCAATTAAGTAGTTGGTTGCTGTGGCTTAATCTCTTTATACGTATCAATCTGTCTTTGTTTCAACTAAGTAGTTGGTTGTTGTAACTTAATCAGCAACCAACTACTTAGTTGAAACAAAGATAGGTTGATACGTATAAAAATAACTTAATCTTTTTATACGTATCAACCTGTCTTTGTTTCAACTAAGTAGTTGGTTGCAATAACTTAATCTCTTTATACGTATCAACCTATCTTTGTTTCAACTAAGTAGTTGGTTGCTATAACTTAATCTCTTTATACGTATCAATCTGTCTTTGTTTCAACTAAGTAGTTGGTTGCTATAACTTAATCTTTTTATACGTATCAATCTGTCTTTGTTTCAACTAAGTAGTTGGTTGCTATAACTTAATCTTTTTATACGTATCAATCTGTCTTTGTTTC
>NW_013666407.1:17315-19296 GCF_000517525.1 Limulus polyphemus
TACTAAGTTCCTGGATGACGTAATTAATCTTCATTTATATCGAAGTGCTTCACTTCATTTAACCTCACATTTAGAAAATAAAGGAATATAAATAGTTCTCGTTTTGTTTGCAATGAAGCACAAAGCTATACAATAGACTATCTGTGCTCTTTCCACCACGGGTATCGAAACCATGATTCTGGCATTGTAAGTCCGCAGACATACCACTCTGCCACTGGGGGAGGACTTCTCGTTTTGTCAAAGTAGATACACTTATAATGCTTGGAGACGGCTTGAATGGGTAATGAAGAAAAACTTTCATATAAGGTTAACATAACAGCAAATGTACAACGTTTCGACAAGGTTTTGTCATCATCATTACCCATTCAAGCCGTCTCCAAGCATTATTAGTCTCAAAGTGGCTTTCTCGTCATCGAATTAGATACACTTATGTTTCATGTGACCTCTAAATATCAGGACAAATTTCAATAGAATAACAAATGTTACGACACTATTTCTATCTGAGCGTAATTACTCTGCGAATGATATCTGTACCGAAAGTTAATAATACCTTAATGTAGGTTGGTGAGACAACGATTAGCTGTTCTTGTATATATACACCGTCTGGAATCGGTCTCACAACTATCAAACTACGTTATGGTATAAAGGAACATCTCGATTATATTAAAATTAAGGTCAACTACAATTCTCAGAGTTTTAATGCGTACGTCTTCAATGCCTCTGTTAATCCGATTGATTAACAGATACTAGTTACGCAAAAAATCAATTTATGTATTGTAAGACTGTAGAATCATCGATCATCGACTTGTTAAATCTGAAAATCTGCACAAATTAAGGAGATAACTTATGTGGGAAGTTATCCCGATAAATATGGGGACTTTTCTGAATTTGGAATTTATAAGCATAAGTTAATTTAAATACAAGAGCTCCGTTATATGTAGATCGTGTGCATTTTCTGATATCAATTAACAATTATAAAGTGTATTAAACTTCCATATTATTCATTGTCACATTTTATTCGTCTGACCTGCTATTTCTAGGTTGAATGTAATGTAAAAAGAAGAGGATAATGCTTTTTTTTTTTGTTTCTTGTTAAACACAAAGCTACATAACTGGCTATCTCTACTGTGCACACGGCTGGTATCGGAACCACATCTTAGCGTTGTCAGTCCTCAGACTTACCTTGGAACGAGGATAAAGTAATTGACTTGTAACAACAATTTCTTGGTAATCATTATATTTAATATTAATTTATACAATCAAATGGAATGTGTAGGAGATTGAAGTAGTTTGAATACGCATATTGTATCTAGCAGTATTTCAAATGACGATTACGATTATAAAATTGAAGGCAATTTAAAGGTAGAACTTAAGTGGTTAATCTCACTTTATGTGTGAGCAAGTTCTCTTACACGAAGGATCAGTTCATCCTTTACCATTGTTAACATCCTAAACACAGTTAGGATCAGTTTATCATTGACCATTGTTAACATCCTAAACACAGTTAAGATCAGTTCATCATTGACCATTGTTAACATCCTAAACACAGTTAAGATCAGTTCATCATTGACCATTGTTAACATCCTAAACACGGTTAAGATCAGTTCATCATTGACCATTGTTAACATCCTAAACACAGTTAGTATAACGCTTGTAAATATATAAACAAAGTAGCAAGCGTTTTAGTATTTATAGTTCACACTCGAGGCTACCATCACTGTAAGAAGCAGCGTATCCAAAGATGCTTGTTTGTTGTTCAAGTACTCCGGAAATTGAGAGATATGATCAGAGTTTCTAAAGATGGTGAAATTATCCTTTGGATACCTACTGTAGAATAGCTGTTTAAAAGTCTGTGGATACTTTTCTAACCATTCCTTTTCATGACAACAGAGAAATAGACTGGCCAAAGATGGTGCCAATCTACATCTCATAGCAACTCCATCATTATAATAATAAATATCGCTATTAAAAAGAAAATGCG
>NW_013666407.1:20045-48001 GCF_000517525.1 Limulus polyphemus
GTAGTTGGTTGCTGTGGCTTAATCGCTTTTCACAATATTACTGCATTATTTATCTCAGATTGGCTGACCGGATACCCACTATCAAACCTACTAGATTCCCTTAGCTAATAAGTGAAGGACAAGCAACTGGTATTTCTTTTCTTCACCAAACATCAATCTTCAGAAACCATAAATAAGTCAGATTCTGTTTTTTCACGAAGGACATTCCCTATCATATGCTGTAAAAATCTGTAAATTTGTGTAGTTTCAGAAGAAAACTAGAGTTCTGTAGTGTAACACTGACATAATTTCTGGAGTTTTGAAGAAAATAATGATTGTAATTCTCGATAAATGTAAGAGGTGTAAAATTGTCTTTTTTCTTTAGCCATCTGTGGTCGTATAGGTTAGAACACAATGAGTAGATCTGTATTTATGTGTGTGTGTGTGTTTCATTCTGAAAACAGTATGTTAGATGATATAGTAACAGGTTCAAAAATATTGTTTCACAGCAATAATACAATGTTTCACAACAATAATACAATGTTTCACAGCAATAATACAATGTTTCACAACAATAACACAATGTTTCACAGCAATAATACAATGTTTCACAACAATAACACAATGTTTCACAGCAATAATGCAATGTTTCACAACAATAATACAATGTTTCACAGCAATAATACAATGTTTCAGAACAATAACACAATGTTTCACAGCAATAATACATATGTAAAAGTTTTATTTACAAAATACACTATAACTTGTATCCGTATGTTTGAAATATTATTCTTATAGACTTCAAAATTTACGGACCTAGGCCAGGTTGTTAAGGCGCTCGACTCGCAATCTGAGAGTCGCGGTTTCGAATCCCCGTTCCGCCAAACATGCTCGCCCTTTAGCCGTGGGGGCGTTATAATGTGACGGTCACTCCAACTATTCGTTTGTAAAAGAGTAGCCCAAGAGTTGGCGGTGGGTGGTAATGACTAGCTGCCTTCCCTCTAGTTTTACAATGCTAAATTAGGAACGTCTAGCGCAGATAGCCCTCGTGTAGCTTTGCGCGAAAACAATCCAATCCAATTGGTACGCCATCTTAGCGTGACCTAATTGGTATGGAGTAATCTTAAGTACACTATGTGGAACATTTATATGGCTAATTATGTTGATTGTATGGTCTTAGCAATTTTTTGTTTTGTTTTTCCAGCGCTTTAGGGCTGTCTGGATTCAATAATGGGATAAAACAATATATTATAAGATGTTTATCACTTCTAACTCTTTAAATCGATTAAATCAATTACGACTACAGTACAGAGAAATGTCTAATATAAGAGCAGTAAAGAAAACGATAAATTAAATTAACACAAGTAGCTAGCATCGGCGTTGAATATTTTGATGCTAATCTTAATCAAGGATATGTCAATAAAAATTATTACACTTCTTACAGTTATTTATTAAAATATTAAGCAACAAAATAACATACAAAAATTACTTAAACGAATATCTAATGTTTTATCATGTCAAACGTTTTGTAAACATTGAAATTACACTAATTCCAGCCAGTTAGATTGAAATATTGTATTATTTTTTCTGAATGAATATTGAAACAAAAGTGCTCATACTCGATACCTTTTGAATTTCTCTGCGTATTTCTTTACATAACATACAATTTTTAATTTCTCTGCGTGTTGCTTTCCATAACATACAATTTTTAATTTCTCTGCACATTGGTTTCCATAACATACAATTTTTAATTTCTCTGCACATTGCTTTCCATAACATACAATTTTTAATTTCTCTGCACATTGCTTTCCATAACATACAGTTTTTAATTTCTCTGCACATTGCTTTCCATAACATACAATTTTTAATTCTTCTCTACATTGCTCTCCATAACATACAATTTTTAATTTCTCTGCATATTGCTTTCCATAGAAAGCAATACGTATTTCTTGTTTGTTTGTTTGTAATTAAGCACAAAGCTACACAATGGGCTATCTGTGCTCTGTCTACCACGGGTATCAAAACCCGGTTTCTAGCGTTATAAGTCAGCAGACATACCGCTGTGCCACTGGGAGGGGGGAGCGCGTATTTCTTTCCATAACAATTTCAACAGATAGTAGCCACACTTTCTGAAGTTTCTAGACTTTCGCAAAATTTATAAGATCTTAAGAAGAAAACTCAATACTTTCCTTGTTGGAATTACCTTTTGGGTGGAGTCATGCCATTTGCACTTTGTCAAGAAAAAGTATAAAGAGATAGTCTAACTTTTAAAATTTATTTACTTACGATATTTTTCAGTATAATCTATTGGAGGAATTACCATATCCCAGATTTGTTTAAGATAACATTGCTTTCCACTGTTTTGTTGGATCTGAATCCGTTATTGAATCTACAGGTGTGAAATTAAACTGAATTGAGAGCAGAATTTTATTTGAATTACGATTAATATTTACTATATTTGACACCAGCATATAAATGGGGCATGCTTGAGTTCTCTAAAGAGAAGGGCACGAAAACTACTACTGAGCACATACAGTGAGACGCAATAAAACAATCACACAATATAACATCTGCATGAGTGGGTTTTTGAAATATAACTTTAATAGTTCATTTTACATAACATTAAAGTCGAGTTTATGTCTTCCTTTACTGAAATGCCTTTTCCTAAACATCGTAACTAAAGCTTGATAAAAAAGAGTCTTCAGCTTTCTTTGCAATTATATGTCAACCCTCATCAATATACTCTCTCCAATCTGATTTTATCTGAAACTCTGTTTGTGGTATAAAAGGGCGATCTGATGTAGATAAATAAATGTTACTTAGAATTACTCTGTACGCAGATTAAATATGCAGACACTTTACTTAGCAGGAACATTTTTGTTTTAATGTACTTCAGAAAGAGTTATTACTCTGTTATTGGCTTAGTTCTTTGTTACATAAACAATATTTGATGATGTGTAATAATGGATTATGTTGTCTTATATCCAGGAATAGAAGCTAGAAACCTGTCTCCCTCATTCAGTCTGTTTTTTTCTAATAAATATTGTATGTTGTGTATTATTGAAAATGAGCCAAGCTTATGTTAATTTAATCTCTAATCCTTAATGAACCAATCAGAATAAGTGTATCATTAAAAATCACAAGGATGATATTGGTTAATATTAAATTCACAAACAACGATTTATGAGCATAATGAAATGAGTTCTTATAGGGGAAACATACTACATAGTTCGACAGAATAGTGGTTTGTCTTCTTCAGGTATTGGTTAAAATTGAAGACTTCAACTGATTATCTTCTGTTCTTATACGTTGCGCCTGATTGAAAATGAGACGAACACTTTTGTTGAAAGTATATTATGTACGTAAGTAAATTCTACTAAACTGATATTGGTTCAAAACTATAAGTATATATTTCTAATAGTAGATCTTGAACAGAGTTAAACTTGGTAATTATAAAGTATGATAAAATCATTGTTGCCAAGGCTCACTAGTGACACGACCTAAAAGCTATGGGAAGTTAGTGTTCGAACATTGTTGATTGATAAGATTCCAACTTTGTAAGTTATGATAAACTAGTAACCGAACATTACTGGTTGATTGTGCCCCAACTCTTAAGTTAATCTCTGAACATTGGTGGTTGATACTATCCTAACTCTGCAGAGTTAGGGTATTAGCAACCCCCAGTGTTCAGACACTAACTTGGCATCACTTAGAGGTTAAATGAAGTGAAGCACTTCGATATAAATGAAGATTAATTACGTCATCCAGGAACTTAGTATGAAAATGAAGATATTATGCAGTATATCTTAAACTTTCTAATTATTCATACGTTTTAATGGGATTTAATTGATATACATATAGATAATTTACAACCCCGGTACGGATGACTCATCTTATACAAATTACCAAAGAAATACCAAGAGAACTATCTTGATTGCCCCTCAATGGCTCAGCGGTACGTCTGCAGGTTTCTGACGTTAAAAGTTTGTTTGTTTGTAATTAAGCACAAAGCTATACAATGAGATATCTGTGCTCTGTCCACTACCGGTATGGAAACCCGGTTTCGAGCGTTGTAAGTTCCAAGACATTCCACTGTGCCACTGGGGGCTGACGCTTAAAACCGAGTTTCGATATCCGTAGAGAGCAGACCACAGATGGCCCAAAGTGAAGCTTTGTGCTAACGAACAACCAACCAAGTATATTAATTTTATCAAGCAAATATTTAAAGAATAGTTTACTCTTTTTTATAATGAAACTAAATATAATACGGTAAAATGTTCAGACACTAACTTCCCATCACTTACAGAATTAGGATATTATCAACCACCAATTTTCAGACATTAACTTCCCATCACTTACAGAATTAGGATATTATCAACAAGCAATGTTCGGACACTAAGTTCCCATCACTTACATAGTTAGGATATTATCAACAAGCAATGTTTGGACACTAACTTCCCATCACTTACAGAGTTAGGATATTATCATCAACCAATGTTCAGACACTAACTTCCCATCACTTACAAAATTAGGATATTATCAACCACCAAATTTCAGACACTAACTTCCCATCACTTACAGAATTAGGATATTATCAACCACCAATTTTCAGATTAACTTCCCATCACTTACAGAGTTAGGATATTATCAAGAAGCAATGTTCGGGCACTAACTTCCCATCACTTACAAAGTTAGGATATTATCAACAAGCAATGTTCGGACACTAACTTCCTATCACTTACAGAGTTGGGATATTATCAACAAGCAATGTTCGGACACTAACTTCCCATCACTTACAAAGTTGGAGTATTATCAACCACCAATATTCAGTCATTACCTTCCTATCACTAAACATTCAATCAACAGGGCCCGGCATGACCAGCTGGTTAGGGCCCCGGCATGGCCAGATGGTTATGGCGCTCGACTCGCAATCTGAGGGTCGCGGGTTCGAATCCCCGTCACACCAAACATGCTCGCCCTTTCAGCCGTGGGGGCGTTATAATGTGACAGTAAATCCCACTATTCGTTGGTAAAAGAGTAGCCTAAGAGTTGGTGGTGGGTGGTGATGACTAGCTGCCTTTCCTCTAGTCTTACACTGCTAAATTAGGGACGGCTAGCGCAGATAGCCCTCGTGTAGCTTTGCACGAAATCTGTAACAAACAAACAAACAATCAATCAACAGTTTGACAGTTTCTGTGCAGTATGTATCTGTTGGGTGTATTAATGAAAGGCCTATTTAACAATGGTAAATATCTTTAATAGTAAAATGCTGAAATTTGGAAAATGGAGTATATTGATTTTTGCTCACCTTTCAAAATCGAAATTTAAAAATAGAGCAGTTATCGATCTCCGTGTTCACTGTGTTTATCGTTAATTAATCACAAAGTATAATTTATCACACCATCGTGTATGAAAAATGGTTTCAGTTTTTCAATCATAAAACTAAAGTTTAATTTGACGGTCAATCCCGCTATTTGTTGTTAAAAAAGTAGCCCAAGAGTTGGCGGTAGCTGTCTTTCCTCTTGTCTTTCATTACTAATTATTAGAGACCGCTAGCGCAGATAGTCTTCGTGTTGCTATGCGCAAGGTTCAAAACAAACCAAAATTAATGTTTGCATGTGAGTCTATATCCCAAGATAAAATTTTCATTTCGATAGTTAACTTCTGGCTGGCTTTTATTAGTATATATTATTAAAAAGCTTTCATATAACATAGCTATTAAACAATTTACATAGTTTTACGTTTTGCTTCTGAATATATATTCTTTTAGAAGTTAATCTACTTGTACTATGTAAGTATATGCACGATTCGTTTACATGTTAGAAACCACCTCCTAGAGCTCGAAATATATTATTTGGGGGTATAAGAATTGGCCTACAAACAACAGAGCCATCTAGCAATGAAGTCTGTACTTTAGTCAAAACTGTCTTGTCCTGCTTAGAATAATTAAAAGGCCGAAAATGTTAAATATTTTATTTTTATGGTTTTATTGTGCGATTACAAAACAAGCTTCAAAGCCAATATTATTTTGATCCGTGCGGAAGCAAATATGATGTATTAATAGATTCACTGTGTTAAAATAAATATTCTAACATATACACGATGAAAAATATATTCAGTTTTAAGAAGACAGACTTGCGTGACCTTGTAGAAGACATTTAAGCTCCTTTTCCTGGTTGACTTAGCAAGCTAACCTCCAAATAAAGCAGTATCATAAAAAAATAGCCAGAATTTTTATCAACTTCTCACTACTTTATAATTAGACTAAATTCAACATAATCACATAATGCGAAAAAAAAAAGGAATTTATGCTCAGTCAGTCCCTGTGCTCTTAAAATATCATTTCTGCTCCTTCCCTGGATTATATAACATGAAATCACGTTACTTGACTAAAATCGAGTCTCACCTGGTGGTCTCTTTGATATTATAATATTAAAAAAGTAACAAATAAAGTGCTTTTTTTATAGCTGCTCTGTATTTTAATTAACATCTATGGCTTTCTCTTACCGTATTTGCCATAAAAGAAAGTTCAACTCATCAATCATGGCACTTTATAACTAGCTATGTTATTAATTGTCCCGGAAAAAAACGTAGTTAGAAAAGGAGGTAAGTATTATCTGATTTTTTATACTCTAATTGTGAAATGCTACAAATTTACAAAGTAAATGATTCAACTCTATAATATTAACATCCTTCGTTCTGTTCTAATACTAAACGCGCATTATATGAAATATACGTACAGCAGATGCAATGTATGCTTTTGGAATTGACAAGTACTGGAAAACAGTTGTCCTGTTATATATTAATAGTCATGGTGGTTTGATAAAATATGGGGAAAATGCTGCCGCCTGGGAATTATAACCTTATTTCATAACTCTGGCTATACACGTGTAGTGTGACATCAGTATTCATTTCTAAGGTCTTTCGTTGATATCATAGTTCATAATATGTTAGTAAAAAGTCAAAACAACAGAAAGAAACTTGTCGGTAATTACTTAAAACTTAACAAAAGAAGTAGTTATAAACGAGGATCTATCACCTCTCATTCATGTTAACATCTGAGCCTTTCTGCTATACTCCTGTTGTCAAAAACAATAGCTCCAAACTTTGATACCTTCCTGAATAAGGGGTGATGAAGATGACGGGTAGATAATACTTGAGCTGTGTCTGTATAATTTAAGATACTAGTTTTGATAGATATCATCTGTCATGAACGATATTTTCCTGTCAACCTGGTTTAAGGCGAATAGCACTGGAAGAAACTCACCTAGGTTAAAGTGCGTATATGTTATTCAAACGAAAAGATCTTTACAAAGACAATGATCCTCAGAACTCAAGATCAATTCATCTTAAGTTGAAAGGTATATCTTAGTGCTTTGGAAACGTGAAGTTTTTCCTTTTATATTTGCTTCAAAAACGTAATTATAAAAACTTTAAAAAAGTAACCAAAAACACTTTT
The DNA here is from genome assembly GCF_000517525.1 of Limulus polyphemus. Lineage (NCBI taxonomy): Eukaryota > Metazoa > Arthropoda > Merostomata > Xiphosura > Limulidae > Limulus > Limulus polyphemus. The sequence continues at coordinate 27,484 of NW_013666407.1, forward strand.
ACTGGGTGTAACTGCTTCATATTATTTTGCATATAAAAATAGCTTAAAAGCATTATGATGCAAACTTTCACGCGTTTTATCTTTACCTTTCGTATTGATGTTTCAATGAAATATCAGCTTATTCTGTTCATTAAGTCAGTTACACAAAGCCAACTTATCTGATACTGCGTTATAAAAGATGAGTAAATCTCGCGACATTTATAAAAGATAAAACAATACATTGTTTTACAGCTTTAACTGTATTTGTTCAAGGAATTCCGTTTTTAACGACTTTAGTTATCCCGATTTTAACGTGAGCTTTCAGCTCTACTCACCGAAAGAAAATTGATAGGCAAAATAAAATGAATCATATAGAGGAAAAACAAAAAAGGTCATTTAATTTCCTAAAGTCTTTTTGTAACTGGTACATCTTTTTTCTGTTAATTTCCTAGTCTTTTTGTGATTGGTACATCTTTTTTCTGTTAATTTCCTAAAGTCTTTTTGTGGCTGGTACATCTTCTTTCTGGTTAATTTCCTAGTCTTTTTATGACTGGTACTCTTCTTTGTGATTAATTTCCTAAATTATTTTTGTGACTGGTATATCTTCTTTCTGATTTTGTTGTATAATATGTCTTCATGGTTGTTAAATCTGCCTGTTGTTTGGATATTATAAACAGTCCGTATTTTTATTTATCTAAGGTATAACTGAGTGATTTTTATTCAAGACTTTTCCTTTTGCTTTCAAAATGTAATAAGATAAAAAAAAACGTGCATAAATATTGTTTTATTTTTAAGTGAGGGGAGTTGGGGGTTAAATATGAGAGTTTCACTTTTCCTTAATGATTATTCTGTGTAATTTAGATGTCAATTTGACTTTATGAAATAAACAAAGTTTTTGGATTAACTAGCTTTTCCACTGTTTTATTATAGTTTCGGAGTGACGATTATTTCACGTACCCCTGAAACTTTGCAGGGTTTAATAAATGTTGTTTAATTATCCTTAAATTTCTGTAATGTTTAATGAAAGATTTCTTATCATTTTTGAATCTCTGTAGTGTTTTTCTCGAATACTACATAATATATCATTGAAACCACCTACTCTAGAATCTTTGAAATGTTTTGGTAATTTAGACATGCTATGGTATTAAATACATTACGACACAATAAACATCTTGCAAGAATATACTATGATTGCTTTAAAATTGTTTTAATTATTTTATGCTGTGTATGAAGTTGCGTAAGACTGTAATAACATAAAGTCGTATGTATGTGAAAGATTGGGAGTAAGACCAATCCTAGAACATATTAATCTGAGAAAGATTGGGAGTAAGACCAGTCCTAGAACATATTCATTTGAGAAAGATTGGGAGTAAGACCAGTCCTAGAACATTATTAATCTGAGAAAGATTGGGAGTAAGACCAGTCCTAGAACATATTAATCTCAGAAAGATTGGGAGTATGATCAGTCCTAGAAGATATTAATCTGAGAAAGATTAGGAGTAAAACCAGTCCTAGAACGTATTAATCTGAGAAAGATTGGGAGTAAGACCAGTCTTAGAACATATTCATTTGAGGAAGATTGGGTGTAAAACCAGTCCTAGAACGTATTAATCTGAGAAAGATTGGGAGTAAGACCAGTCCTAGAACATATTCATTTGAGAAAGATTGGGAGTAAGACCAGTCCTAGAACTTATTAATCTGAGAAAGATTGGGAGTAAGACCAGTCCTAGAACATATTAATCTCAGAAAAATTGGGAGTAAGACCAGTCTTAGAACATATTAAATAGCAACAAATAAAATGGTTTGGCCACCTCACTAGGATGCCTCACAACGGTTGACAATACAACAACACAACGGCTAGAAGACAAAGAAGAAGTCAACACATCGTATATAACAGTAAACACCACGGAATAGAGTTAGCACAAAGGATCACATAAAAAGTTAATAAACTTAAAATAAGACCCAAAACTCGAGCGCTTTCGAATAGTTGACTATTCTTCTTCACCTTTGTTTACCACGGATATAGTGACATTTCCTGATTGGCTGAAGGACATCCCAATAAGTGATTTCCTTACCGGCCTACGTTGATCTGACTCATTTTATAAGCTGTACTATTTCCTGTACATCATTTTTCCAGACGGTTCTGCTATGATTAGAGTCTGGCGAAAAGCTTCAGCAGATATTTCTTTTGCAACATCTCAACCAACAATTGGTCCAGTTATCAACGCTATTATCAAGTTTTGAAGAACTTGACTTTCAAGATCTACGTATCACTTGTGCCGATGTTTCCGTTTATCAACGTTATATTTTAAGATCTGTGCAAGAACTCAGCTAACAGATGGTTCCGTATTTGTTTTGTGGGAATAATGTATCCAAATTACTCTAAAGTTTAGTGAGCTCAGAAATATATTCAAAATATCTTAGATTCTAGTTTTATGGATTTAAATCTGGCTTATCCTAAGTTTTAGTACAGGTAGGGTTAAAGTCAATAGAATCATCTGAATTTACTTTAGACTTTAAAGTATTTAGAGGCATGTCTCGATTATTCAACTTTCTAGGTTGGGTAACTGAACATTTCGATAATTCTAGAGTTTAAAGTAAATAGGTTTAAAATGTGGAGTATTATCGTTTTATAACTCACAACGAATTTCTGAATCAACCAGCCCACATGGAGTTAAACAATCTGTATTTCTTCAATTCTCTTGAAATTTTACGGAATGTGCACTGTCGTAAGAGGAATCCAACTGTGAGACAGCGAATTCTACTTTTCTTTACCGTTCATTTATTATTTCTAGTTCAATTAGTTCAACTATGAATTTTTAGTTATATTAAGCACTGATTCACCTATTAACTAGAGCACGTTGATTTTTAGTTATAAAGCTGACACAAGCTCTCCCTAGCGGTAACGTACAGATATAAATGTTGTGATAGATTATGTAGATTTATGGTACTAGTTAGTCACATGAGATGTAACATCATGGTTAACCACTCAATAAAATCTTTCCTTGATCTCGAACGAGTTAGTTCACGAGATATAGTAAGAATTATTGCCCCATAGTGTTACTGATATTGAGAAGTGTTATGTATAATTTTGGAACATTGTGTTTTTTTTCTCAATTATTATTATGTTTCGTCTTCTGGCCTTTTTATTGAAATTAATAACATTGAGACTGGGTATGCTATCATAATCATTTTGACACCCTTTTGTTATGACAGCGATAAACTTTGCTTTCCCTTTCTTATATATATATAAGTGCATAGAGTGCATGAATATTACCAACCTGTTGCATGGGTCAGAGTCATCCTGGAATGTGCACTGGTCAGCTCCACCGAAGTGATCCCGAATTGTTGGCTTTAACCGTGACTCGAGGATCTCGATGTACTTGTCAACATTGCCAATGTCTTTTACAAAATGCAGGTGTTCCATCTCCTGACCAGAGATACATCCTCATAGCATCTAACCCTGAGGATGTTTCACAGTTCCATTCAAACACGCTGGATGAAACTTCTCCTCATCAATGTCGTACAAAGTTCTTCCCATCAGACTCGAACAGTGTAAACTCTCATTCGTCTGAGCAAATCACTTTGCTCCACTATGCTTAATTTCATTCAGTATGCTGTTTGGCCCAGATAAGCCTTCTCATCTTGTTGGTAAGGGTTTTTTTTTTCTTGGCCGTCTTGCTGGGAGACTAACTGAAAACAGGCGAGACTGGATGATGCATACAGTGACAGCGTCATCTGAAGTTTCCTGCCATTCTCTTATGAGACCTATCGACGACAGTCGACTATTCCGCAGGCTCTTGCATTTTAAAACACGATAGTCAGCTGCTGTGGAAGATTTCTACCTACCTCTTACCTTCTGCTGCTTTACAAGGTAATCTATCTATATCTCTGCACCCAGCGGCTCACAGTAAACTGGTTAAATTTAATTCTTCTAGTAATATGGTTTGTCGAAAGTCCGTGTTTCCTCAAAGAAATAATGACTGCTTTTTTTCATGGAGTTAACCCCTGGCCATAGTCGCATCACATGCATGTTGTAGCAGATAGGCTTCTAAACCGATGCGTAGTAAGATCCCATTTTTACAGCTAAAAACGGCAATAACCAGACAGCCTATAAAGCTGCTCATGTAATAATTAGACAGTGCTGTATCAACCATGGCCAAGTGGTTAGGGCACTCGACTCGCAATCTGAGAGTCGCAGGTTCGAATTCCCGTCACACCAAACATGCTCGCCTTTTCAGCCGTTGGGGCGTTATAATGTTACGGTCAATCTCACTATTCGTTAGTAAAAGAGTAGCCCAAGAGTTGGCGGTGGGTGGTGATGAATAGCTGCCTTCCCTTTAGTCTTACACTACTAAATTAGGGACGGCTAGCGCAGATAGCCCTCGTGTAGCTTTGCGCGAAATTCAAAAACAAACAAACAAATCAACCATGAAACCCATTTGCACCTACATGCATAAGGGCCTCAAAACAGACACATGATTCCGAAGAAAAGCGTGAAAAAAGTGGACGATGCAACACATTTTTCCACCACTGTTACTTCATAACACATTCTATCTATTAAATTATGCCCAGCCCCTTCGAAGTTCTAGATATAATGTTAGTAGAATGGTGGATGTATATGAGGTTTTTGGTTTCTAGTTAGAAGTTATGATGAAATTCAATTTTCTTTCGTTTAAACACCTGCCGTTGTTTCAATTATCGAAACTCTAAGATATTGGCTTCAAGAACGTCTATTTGTTTCAAATTTTATAGCTTGTTCCTATATACAACCTTTCGTTCCCTATGACTTTTTGGAAAACGTGGATTTGATAGTTCAGTAGGTGCTACAAAGTTATTAAAGTTAAGTATTGAAGGATGTAAGGTATTAATATTTTGTTCATGTACATAACAGTGGAAATATGCAGGGATAAGTTCAAAGTTATTAAAGTTAAGTATTGAAGGATGTAAGGTATTATTTTGTTCATGTACATAACAGTGGAAATATGCAGGGATAAGTTCAAAGTTATTAAAGTTAAGTATTGAAGGATGTAAGGTATTATTTTGTTCATGTACATAACAGTGGAAATATGCAGGGATAAGTTCAAAGTTATTAAAGTTAAGTATTGAAGGATGTAAGGTATTATTTTGTTCATGTAGATAACAGTGGAAATATGCAGGGATAAGTTCAAAGTTACTAAAGTTAAGTATTGAAGGATGTAAGGTATTATTTTGTTCATGTACATAACAGTGGAAGTATGCAGGGATAAGTTCAAAGTTATTAAAGTTAAGTATTGAAGTATGTAAGGTATTATTTTGTTCATGTAGATAACAGTGGAAGTATGCAGGGATAAGTTCAAAGTTACTAAAGTTAAGTATTGGAGTATGTAAGGTATTATTTTGTTCATGTAGATAACAGTGGAAATATGCAGGGATAAGTTCAAAGTTATTAAAGTTATGTATTGAAGTATGTAAGGTATTATTTTGTTCATGTAGATAACAGCGGAAATATGCAGGGATAAGTTTAGACTTTCTTAATTCCAGGAGATAAGAATATCTTTTTGTCCACAGATTTTGAATTATGGTTTTTGACTGTCAGATCATTTATTAAAATTATTTAATTTTCACGGATAAATAGTACATATTTTCACTTATCTAGGCGATCTGTTGAACTTTGCATTGAAGTGATCGTGATAGTAACTTCAATTAAATGTTCACTGTTACCCTATTACCTTCGCGTAATAACAAGAAAAGGTTTCACCTGATTACGAACAAGTCTGGTTGTATGTTGAATGTCCTCAAAGAACTAATTGATTAACGTCTGATAAACATAAGTCAAAATTCAAAGTCACACTAAAGCTGGCGAAGTAAGACAAATCGTAGTTATGACGCTTGTTATCTTAGACTTAGATAGATTTAGGCAATTTATTAAGAAAAGGGATTGTCATAAGTAGTGTTTGTTACACATCTAGAGAGTTCACTTTGTAAGACGTTAAGTTTGAAAACACATTGCACTGTTTTGTTATTGCCTAATTTAAATGTGTATTATTATTTAATTTTGAAGATTATCCCGTGAATAAGAAAACAAGTTGCGTCTATGTAGAGGACGACGTTTCGAAAGTCTTCCGCCTTTCGTCGTCCTCTACATTTGTAGGTTTCTACAACAGACAGTTGCTGTCTATTTGAAACTTAGATTCATTATGAATACGCTGCCTAAACAACCTATCAAAGTTGCGTCTAGTATATTTTGACAGATTTTGTTTTATTTGTTTTCTGGGCCTTAAACATACTGATTACATACATATCTAGAGATAATACTCATTGGGTTCATTTTAAATTAGAACAAGTATAATAAAGCCCCCCCCCCCAGTGCCACAGCGGTATGTCTGCGGACTTACAACGCTAGAATCCGGGTTTCGATACCCGTGGTGGGCAGAGCACAGATAGCCCATTGTGTAATAACAATTGACCAAGAGTAATTCCTTCTGAGCCTAGATTTCGCTTAGAACAAGCTCTTTATTGGTTATAACCGAAGTAAACATACCCTTCCACAACAAAATACCACCAAAGCACTATTACTTATGATTTTCCTATTGTTTGAGAAATAGCTTGTCACGTTTCACATTATTATTCTTGGAGTGATTATTGAAATATTTCGAACTCGATACGTTTATCTGGTTTTCATTGAAGCATTTCTTTGATGGGTGTGGCGGGAGTGACACAACCAAACAGAAACGAATTTATATTTCCACTCATTTAATCGAAATCTAAACATGTAATCAATATAACTACTGACGAAGGAAGAACATTTTTAATCTAATATCATGCTTGTTGTTATTTGCTTTTCATAATATTATTATTTCGGTTATATATTTATGTTTTACCTTTAACGCTATCCAAATAATCATACGATTTCTACCAAGCTAGAGACTAAAATATGGTTGCGAAAACGTTTGTAAAATAATAGTTACATGTTAAAAGAATAAATTATTATTATTTTCGAATTTACATGAGATTAAATCTAGTTAATTGTTAATTAATAATTCAGAGTAACATACTATGTAGCCTTCATATTTGCATTTCACTGGCAAAAACGTTTAGAAGTATAATATTGGAAGAAAATAAAAATTAATATATGTTTGCCGGCTCAATGAAGAGAAGGACTAAAATCTAAATACTCCTGACATTTTTGGTATTTACTGTTATTTCGTATATGGTAGAACTAAAATCTAAATACTCCTGATATTTTTCGTATTTACTGTTATTTCGTATATGGTAGGACTAAAATCCAAATACTCCTGATATTTTTGGTATTACTGTTATTTCGTATATGGTAGGACTAAAATCTAAATACTCCTGACATTTTTGGTATTTACTGGTATTTCGTATATGGTAGGACTAAAATGTGAATACTCCTGACATTTTTGGTATTTACTGGTATTTCGTATATGGTACTGCTTCTTCAGTGTTAATTTGTGGAAGAGCAATGGATATCGAAGAAATGTATGTGTGTAAGGAGACAAATAGTAAAAACAAGAACTGTAACCAAGTATTTCTTATATGTGAGAATCTGAAAGACACTGGTTCTTTTTAGAAACTTCTCACGTATATATTCTAAAAGTCAAAAGTTTTATCCTAAAGATCAAAGGATCTTACTTTTTTCCATTAAATCTCCTTCGTTTTCTTGTCCATCCACTAATGCCCCAAAAATATCCGACTTGTTTCTACATTTTTCATACTTACATTTTCTCAAGCCGAACCTACAATGGTATGCTCTACACGAACTTTATATCTCTAGGTGCTCCACTACACAATAAATGTTTTGTGGTAATACATATATGTAGAAAGTCCTTGGTCTACCATATAAATGACTGATGAAGACATATATCCCTCAGAGAAAGAAAAATTTTCAATAAATCTTAAGTGGATTAGGCTATTGTAATTTTTTTACCTTGCAGATCTGTGTGTCAGACGCACATGTCGTGGATAAAAAAACAAATGCAACGAGAGGCTGTTTGTTGAGTTCCGACTGTCTATATATCGATCTTTGATAATGCTTTGGAAATCAGTCTAGTCTCACTAGTTGGTTATGTCACTCTTTCGCCAAATGTCAAATATAACGAAAGCAATCAAGTGTGTATTCTATGTCATTTACTCCGAACCATATAATTACGTCTGACATACCTTGTTTTGTAGGATTACATTGTTTCAGGTTTATTTTATATATCAGTAAACTTTGAATGAATGTATTTGTTCAAAACGTCAGTTCTCTTGTGAAAAAACCGAACCGTTCTTATTATTCTTTCTCTCTCTTTTCTTTTGTAATGAAACATATGCTTATGGATAATTTTCAGTATATGTATCCACCATACCTACACACATCATTATTTCTATAATTTTGAAAGAAACTCTTAAAGTAATAGATGACTTGGTTACAGTGTATTTTTGATAACACATCATGAGAAAAGTATCAAAGTCAAGAAAGCAAAATGTTGCATAAAATAGAATAATTACAGTAAACTGCAACTACTAACAGCTCAACTAAAGTGTACAATAAGTTTAATACAGCTCAACTAAAGTGTACAATAAGTTTAATAAGCTCAACTAAAGTGTACAATAAGTTTAATACAGCTCAACTAAAGTGTACAATAAGTTTAATACAGCTCAACTAATGTGTACAATAAGTTTAATAAGCTCGACTAAAGTGTACAATATGCTGTTTAATACTTATGGCTCATCCACACTGAACGAAGTCGACGTAAGCGAACAATTTAAAAGTACTGCTGTCAAATGGAAGTATCCACCCCAGAATGAGCAAAGTCATTTTGAAAATTTTTCGCTTTACTAAATTAGAACCGGTCTCTATTTTTTATTTTTATTTTATCGACGTGCGAATCGAAGGAAATTGGCCAATCAAAATAACCGGAACTATAGTAATGATAGTGATTATGTAGCGCTTAACAAAACCGTAATAATAATAACAAGGTTGCACTTTAAAATACTTTAGAAAACTAATAAACAATAAAGAACGAAAGAAGGAATTTCCACAGAAACACAACCGAGATTGCAATAAATTGTATGTAAATAACAATCAAATTATTTTAATTTCAGTTTGTTGAAAACATCAGTTCAACTATAGGCTACTACTATGTCGGTGATCAGAGCTCATCTTATCAAAACACGGCCTGTTTTGTAATGGGACGGCCCATCTCTACTACGTCCGATAACAATGCATGAACAGATCATGTATTTATTTCTAATCTTTTGGAATGTTTCCAGTTCGCGTCGAGTGTTGACTGACATTTGGTAAGAGCCTCTATGCTGTCCTGACATATAGGGTTTGTTAGATTTAACATCTAGGTATTGTCTTTGTTTTCAAATTGTTAGATGATTCAGTAGCTTACGATATATAAGTTTAATACAGCTCAACTAAAGTGTACAATAAATTGTCTTTGTTTTCAAATTGTTAGATGATTCAGTAGCTTACGATATATAAGTTTAATACAGCTCAACTAAAGTGTACAATAAATTGTCTTTGTTTTCAAATTGTTAGATGATTCAGTAGCTTACGATATATAAGTTTAATACAGCTCAACTAAAGTGTACAATAAATTGTCTTTGTTTTCAAATTGTTAGATGATTCAGTAGCTTACGATATATTTTCACCATTACGTGTTATGAAAGACATATTTAGTCAGAATTGTGCTGTTTTCACCATTACGTGTTATGAAGGGCACGTTTAGTCAGAATTGTGCTGTTTTCACCATTACGTGTTATGAAAGGCATGTTTAGTCAGAATTGTGCTGTTTTCACCATTACGTGTTATGAAAGGCATGTTTAGTCAGAATTGTGCTGTTTTCACCATTACGTGTTATGAAAGGCATGTTTATTCAGAATTGTGCTGTTTTCACCATTACGTGTTATGAAGGGCATGTTTATTCAGAATTGTGCTGTTTTCACCGTTACGTGTTATGAAAGGCATGTTTAGTCAGAATTGTGCTGTTTTCACCATTACGTGTTATGAGAGGCATGTTTATTCAGAATTAGCTGTGTACCGTCCTTCGTACGGGTTGTGTGTATAAATAATACATTAATTTAACAATTAACAAACAAATTACTTGTACATTATTTACATTACATTTTACATTTTTTATTGTACATTATTATAACAATTAAATATAAGTTAACAAAAGATACTGTTGACCATGTGTTAACTGCGTCACTTAGAAAAAACGGAAAATGTCAAATTGTGATGAGTTGTACTTGTGTGTTTGTAGTGTATCACACATCTGTGAAAAAATTAGTTTATGTACGTCTTTCCAGTTCCTCCAGGAGCGTCAAGGAAAAAGATCGTGTGATCTGTTGGACTGTGGATGCTAGAAAGAACATGGTCATAGACTTGACGCTGTTCGTCTGTGAGCATCGGGTAGTTCTGCTCAACAAAGTTTAGAAATTCAGGATGGTTGTAGCTGGTCTCCCTGATGTAATCAATATTCAACTGATGAACAGCTCTGGCCGGCACAGGTAGGTTGTAATTGTCTAACCGCAGACCACCAATACGGGTAATGATCTCCTGCATGTTTTCAGGCACAAATCATACAGGTTAGGAGCATTGTCGTACGTTATGTTAACGTCCACCTGTTGAGCTGCTGTCAAAATGCCCTCAAACAGGGAGTCTCTGAACCTCATCCAGAGATCGAGGGGGTTACTCAAGTTGCAGAACACCACCAGTACACTGAAGAGATCTCTCAACTTGCGAGGGCTCTCGGAAACGGCAGCCCCCCTGAGTGTTTCCTCCCAACAGGCTTCATCCTCCAAGAGTCCAATGGCCCGGCAAGCAGACTGGAAAGTAGGGTGCAGTTCACCACGGACCGTCTTTAGGTCGTTGAAAGAGATAGGGCCTCGAACAGAGTGTAGAAGCAGGCGAAGGTGGTAACGCTCACTGCAGCTAGGATGGACGGTGTATACTCTTCCGATGCATGAGTCTTGCTTTACATTGGGGTGACCTGCCACTGGTTGTCCTCTCAGTCTCCTGGCCCAACCTCTTTGTCTTGAGTACGTAAAATAGGAAGGTACTTCATTGTAAAGAAATGTCCTGGCAAAAGCATCTGACTGGCAGAGATCAAAGAATACCAAAAGAGTTGTGCTACGCTCCATTTGTTCCCTGACATTGTCTGGCTGAAAGTAGACTCGCTGTTCGTCTGGGAGGTGGACTTCCAGGTGCGAGACAGCAGGGAACCTCTCATGTATAGGGAAAGACAGTATTCGCCACACTGCCTCAGATGTGCAGATGTAACGTCCACTCTGGTACCTCTGGATTTCATCTGTTTCGTCACTAACAGCAAACATGACATGGTCAGTCCCCTTATTGACACATTTACACATGTACTGCTACAGTACTCTACATTGACGTGGGTTTTGAACGTCCGATATAGAACAGGAGAGTAAGGCACTACCTATCGGTTGTCCATAGGAACGTATTCACTGCCAACTTTGATGAGCACATGATGGCCACCGTCCCCTGGGGCACGCCTTCTGTGAGTGGGGTATCCATTATCTCCTGTCCTTGTTTCCCTAACAAATGGCCTAGGATACCTTTTACTGCAGTGACCATCCTTGACCATCCTTTACTGCAGTTGACGTCGCCTCACACTGAAAGCGCCACATGGGCCATGCAACATGTGAGTCTGGACGGTGTTGGAAAGCTCAGGATCAGCTTGAGAGTCTGGCAACTCGGCACAGATGACTTGATCCACTCTGTTTGGAAGAATGGGCATGAGGAAGGCCACGCTTCTGCCATTCGACCGAGTACATGAAGCAGCGTACTGCACCATAAATCTGGCCTTTGGTGAGAACCGCCATGAGACACTTTAGCTTGAGTTGAAAAACACGTGACGTAACGTCATGGCGGTCCTCAGCAAACTGCCGTTCTCCAATTACAGTTGTGATTTCTAGCCACTTGGGGTTTGTTGTAATTGTGATGAAGAGGTCAGGTCGGCCGAACTTCTGGACATAGCACAAAGCGTCCTAGGTGCGTGAATGCATGTATCTAGGTCCCACAGTAAAGGTGGAAGTTAAAATTATTTCATTACGTATTATGAAAGGCATGTTTAGTCAGAATTGTACTGTTTTTGAAAATAGGCATGATATAAGAGGACTGTAAGAGAAATAGTTTTTGATCTCAAGAATGTTCAATGAAAGTGATATTAAAGCATTTTTATACATCGAGTCTGTATTTAGGGAAAAGACTGGTAAATAATGCTTATATTCGAAGAGGGTTGTCAGGGAGACGTTAGAGGAATGTCGTGTGGACAGCGGTGTGTCAGAAAAATATTATCTGCTCAGAAGACTACTGTAAAAAGTTTATGTGATGGGAGAACTGCTAGAGAAGCATGAACAGAATACTGTGAAGGATCAATGATCGTGTTCAGAATGATTGAGAAATATAATGTGGTCAAATAACTATTAATGTTAGGTTGCATAACTAGAAGACTGTAATTCGAACATTAGTAGTAATCCCCGCACTCTGGACATACGCGCTGATTAGGGAGTAGGAGGGGTATAGCCGATGAAGTCATAGTGCCACGCACCATATAGTAATACGTCCACAAAGTAGAACCAGAGAGCGTCTTAGGAGAAGGGTGTTACCTAGGTTCTATAAGTGGACGAGGTTACCAAGTTTCTATAGGCGGACAGTGTTACTAAGGTTCTCTAGACGGATGGTGTTTCTCGGCTGATGGTCCTAATAGGCATATTGTGTGTGTTTTACATAGATGGACAGGGTTTCTAAAGGCATATAGTGTTACTATTCTTTTGTACCATGAAGTGGTACCAGAAAGCGCATTGATATGATGAGTGTGCAGATAGTTCATGAGTGAATTACTAGAGAATGACATCAACTTTATAGTAATAACCAAAGTCTTAAAATTAATAATTTAATCTAACTTGCATAATTTTATATTTACAATTATTAATATTGAAAAGTTTTCATCCCAATTACAGTTTCACTTTAAAAGTGAAAACATTAAATCTGCTATTTTAATCTTATCAGCTTCATAGTTTTCGCATATATAATTCATACGTTTAACAAAGGTATTACTAACGTTTTATAGATGAATGGTGTTACTAAGTGTAGGCATTTTTGTAGGTGAGCAGTGTTACTTTACTTCCATAGGGTTGCATGGAGATTTCAATTTGTCTCAATATATATTTATAGATTACAATTATATATGTAACTGACTTACGTGTGTTTTACAAAAACGATGGTCTTACTAAGTGGATTGTGTAACTTAAGTTCTACAGGCAGATGGTGTTACTAGCTGGACAGTGTTACTAAGGTTAATACTACTACAGCAGATGGTTTTTCTATAAGCAGATAGTTCAATAGGACGATGAGCTCATCTTAGGGTGTCTTAACACGTGATTATGTCATCAACATAAGAGTAAAACCATCATTTTAATGAAACAATTATTATAACACTGTTACATGTGTTAGTTTGATCACACATACTATCTTAATTTATCCATTATTTCCAACAGTTATTATAACACTGTTACATGTGTTAGTTTTAGCACACAAACTATCTTAATTTATCCATTATTTCAAATATTAGAGTCAATAATTTACTTTGCATATTTTTACAATTATACGTCTTGAAAGGATTTTATCATACATAATGTATCATTTTTATAAATATTGAACGAAACAGTTACTACAGATGATTGCGTTTTTAAGTATCGATTTAGTATGCAGTTAACATGCTGTTTATACTTTTGATGATTGTGTTTTTAAGTATCGATTTAGTATGCAGTTAACATGCTGTTTATAGTTTTTGATGATTGTGTTTTTAAGTATCGATTTAATATGCAGTTAACATGCTGTTTATAGTTTGATGATTGCGTTTTTAAGTATCGATTTAGTATGCAGTTAACATGCTGTTTATACTTTTGATGATTCCGTTTTTAAGTATCGATTTTTAAGTAGTGCTGTTTATAGTTTTTCCTTCACATATTTAATTTGCACGACATACTTTAAGCATTTTCTGATGATTTATATGTAAAACACTTTTTGCTAATTCATTTGTATAATCAATAGATTGTGTAACATCTAAATAATATACAATAATTTGATATTTATCTTTATAAGTTGATTTGTTCTGCTAAAGTTGAAAGGATCTACACAAATAATTCGTGCTTAGCTATTATTATTCTTACCTTTCAGTATATATTTTCACAAAACCCCAAGAGGCAGATCTTATATTAAGGAGCCAATGGTGCCTAATAGGAATGAATGAACGTTATCCACTCTTGAAGTAGTTTTGCAATCATCGATAACAACTGTTCTTTTGACAGTAAGTAGGTGTACAGTGTGGGGCCTCTTGTTGCTGTGTCTATTTTCGTCTACAAAAATTTTAAAATTCAGGGAACTGTGATTGATGGCAGCTTTAAGATGCCATGTGAGGTTTTTATGACTTAAGGGAGAATCGAGTGACGAGAGCTATGACTTCATATTATTTCTGTTACAACATTTTATTTATTAATTTTCGTAAATTTTATATCAATTATTAAGTTATATGGTAGAAATAATACTAATTTAATTATTATAAGCATGATCTTTGACCAGCAGACTCTGGAGATCAATCTAATCACATTCAGTGACACAGCATCATATCTACAGACTTATAACGCTATAAATTGGGTTTCGATAGCCGTGGTGGGAAGAGTACAGATAGCACATTGTGTAGTTTTGTGTTTAACTTCAAACCAAACTAACAAACCCATTTTTTGGTATCAAACAGACTACCTAACTTTGTTTAAATAAATGTTAGAAAAATTTTTTGTATTGAAAGGACAGTTAAGGAAGAAGATTCAATTGACGACATTTCGAAATTCTTCCATCTTCATTTAGAAAAAACAAATGTGGATGATTAGTGGGTATGGAAATATCATGAAAGGAATCTCTTCATAAGGTATGTCTTTATTCACAAAATATTTCTCAAGTTTTCTGTACTGAAATTCAAGTTCTAGATGCATAGAATGTATCCAGCTCTTACAGTGTTACTTTTTTCCTTTCGTAAACATCTAGGAGAACAAGCCTTGGCATATTTTTATACACGAGGTAGATTGAATACAGTTCTAAGTGAAGTTAGTTCTTGGTTAGGTTTGCTCCTGGCCTGGTTAAGTAAGGTAATCCTTAAGTTTTGCTTACCCTTCATCTTGCTGGCCATAAAGAGAAGGGAGTCCTTATTCAAACAGACACATTGTTTTGTTGTGATAAAATAAAGTGATTCTGTTTTCTGTCCAATTTCTTTACACACACTCACGTACGAATTCGATGAACCTTTTGTTAGTGTTGACTTGTGATTTTTTGGTGGTTTTAATTGTGCTTTGAAACACTACAAGCTACATTATCAAGATATGTTTGAGGAAGTTTTCACTGAACATGCTCATCCTTTTAGCCATGGGGAAATTGCAATATAACGATCATTTCCACTATTCGGTGGTATAGGGAATCTAAAAAGTTGGCAGTTGGAGGTGTTGCCTAGCTTCCTTTCCTTTAGTTTTGTTTGTTTGTTTTTTGAATTTCGCGCAAAGCTACACGAGGGCTATCTGCGCTAGCCGTCCCTAATTTAGCAGTGTAAGACTAAAAGGAAGACAACTAGTCATCACCACCCACCACCAACTCTTGGGCTAATCTTTACCAACGAATAGTGGGATTGACCGTCACATTATAACGCCCCCACGGCTGAAAGGGCGAGCATGTTTGGTGGGACTGGGATTCGAACCCGCGACCCTCTGATTGCGGGTCGAGAGCCCTAACCACCTGGCCATGCCGGACCTCCTTTAGCCTCTAGAAATACGAAAGTTTTACAAAATTAATACATTGTAGCGGAAGCGTAATATGTCAAATTAAATAAAAAAGACTTATTTAATCAAACTAATAATGTAATATTAATCTTAGCTAATTTTAATCATACGTAATAACTGTTGATAAAACTAGTTGTGGCCAATACAATAAAGCTGCTTATTATTATCCCAAACAAAATTCCAAGGAAGCAAAACGTAGACTTGAAAGTTTTAAAGTGGTTGTGATAATCTGTAAAATTTGTAAGCCCACAATCTTCAGCAAGAATATCGTTGAATTACAAATAAATACATTTTGTGTTTAGTTTTCGTAATGAGAAACTTCGATCATGAAATGTGCGAGTGAGTTTACAAGTGCTGTCCACAAAACCTTATAATGATGAACAAATTTAATTGTATCTGATAGCTGTTAGTAATAAACATTGTAACATAACTTCTTATGAATATTCGTATATGGGAATGGAAGGTTTAAAGTTGATTGAACGATCAATGATAGTGACATTTAAATTTAGATAGCTAGTTTTATATATAGTCGAATAACTTTTTCCTAAAGTATGCCCTGGCAGATAAAATTCTAAGGCTGTTTCCAGAAACTTTGATTATTTCGTTAAGAATATTGTTTATATATCTCCAATTGCAACTGGTGTTCAAAGCTTTACTACATTCTACTCCAGTAAGGTATTGTAATGTATGAAAATTCTAGTCCAAATACATACACATCTGTAACTTGCTAAATGAAGTTGTCTTTCGTTGGAATTCCGTGGATATGCTTGAAGATATGTTAAAAATATAAGAATTCATTTAATGTAAAACTGTGGTGATTTTTGTAAATGGCATTATCATATTATCATATTATTATCATATTATGAGTTTTCTGACGCAGATAAGTAATGTATCCGAATTATTAAATGAACTTGGAATTGTTTTGTTGATGAAAACCTCTCTTTAGTTTTAACAATAGGAAGACTAATGTAAAGATTACTGAAATCTAATTTTTGTATTGTTATAGCTCCAAAGCCTTAATTCTCTTCTTACGTTAAATGGAATTACTGATGACTATACTTGGATTAGTGCTTGTACTGCCTTGGATAACATTGGTTTATTTATCTAAATGCTCTTTAATGTATTTCAGGCTTATTACCTATCACAATTGACAATTTCTTGGTCGTAGTATTTTTTAGCGCAGGCTATAAACTTGTATTTGTACTGTGTTTTATGTAATTTGGTATAATGTATATATTTTATGGTATATTTTATGTAATCTAGGTATAACATAGTTTGATTTACCCGAATGTATACCAGTGTCTGATAATTTACTTGTGGTAGTTTCTATATCAGTTTTAACATATTCATAAACTCCGTTACCTGAAAGTTTTAATATATTCAAATTAAACCCTAGTTATTTACATTAAGTTATTGTATAAAACGTTTTACAAATTAAGAATGTTATTCACTTATTGATTATATTTTTAACTTTCCTTGCTCAGTTTATGGATATGACTAATTTCAAATTCTTTTTTTTACTCCATTTACGTACAACTTTACTGAGTGATATAATAATTACTTTTTACTGCGTTTCCAGCTTCCGTTAAACCTTATTGGTCTAACTAACTGTTTAACGGGCAAAGAAAATCATCAAAATGAAATGAGAATTTATCAGACCTTGATGTACCGATTCAACACAGCTGTTGTATGGTTTGTTTCACTGCAGTAGGGTTGATTGTTTTGTTTGTTTGTTTTGAATTTCGCGCAATGCTACACGAGAGCTATCTGCGCTAGCCTTCCCTAATTTAGCAGTGTAAGACTAGATGGAAGGTTGCTAGTCATCACCACCTACCGCCAACTCTTCGGATACTCTTTTACCAACGAATAGTGGGATTGACCGTCACTTTATAACGCCCCCACGGCTGAAAGGGCGAACATGTTTGTTGGGACGGGGATTCGAACCCGCGACCCGCAGATTGCGAGTCGAGCGCCCTAACCACCTGGGCATGCTGGGCAGTAGGATTGAATGAAATAGTTTAAAACTTCAGAAGAACTTTTTATAGATTATGTTTGTTTGTTTGTTTGTTTTTTTTAATTATGCACAAAGCTACACAAGGACTATCTGTGCTCTGCCCACCACGGGTATCGAAACCCGGTTTCTAGCGTTGTAAGTCCGCAGACATACCGCTGTGCCACTGGGGGGCAATATAGATTATGTAACTTCTGCAAATGAAAAATGAAATACCAGTTTTGACTTTGGGTTAATTTACGAATAGATCGTAAGGATATTCGTACAGAAAAGTGTGTATATAAGTGAATATAAGATGTGTTTAAAACATATTTTATATATATAAATATGTATTTTACATAAAATCTTCTCATTAACAATTTAAGAGAAAATTAGACTTGTTTATAATTAGGTATATTACATTATTATTATTGTAGCCAGTGATAGTAAGAAAAAAAAATACAACTGCATAATATATTTTTAAGTCAAAACTAAGATAAAATGTAATGTCAGCATTTTTTATTGTTTTTAAAAAACGCCACAATGAAATATTTTCGAATTCATAAGCTGCAAATTTATACAAATATCACATATGAAAATAAGATATTTTATTTGCAGAAGTTGCGCAATCTGTACAAAGTTCTTCCGAAGGTTGAAACTATGTCATTTGGGTATAATACAATAAATAAATAAACCATACATCAAGTGTGTCGAATCGATACATTCAAGTCATACAAGTAGCTAAATGTGGGTATTTGTATATACTTTTACAGACCACAGGTGGTGATGTAAGGCAGATTAGCCTACTGTTATTCAGATTTATCACAGAAGATCCTTTTACTTTTCCTGGAGCTTTTCAGTGAAGTAGTCGCCTGGAATGACTGGACATGAGAGAGGTAGTGCAATCAGTAAGATACTGTAAGAGATGTGACTTATGTGTAACTTGACAAATGGGATAATGCCATAACCAAGACGTACTAAAGTTTCAACCCTGTGGACAGCTGAAACCTAAAGGGCTGAATTTCAGGTTAAAACGTGTGGAGCCTTTGAAAATTGGTCACTACGTGGATAGTCTTCAATGCTTATATGGGAAAACTTATCCTAACATGTTATAAGTGGGTTGTAAAGAGATTTGCATAGAAAAGTAATTTAAAGAGTAGCTGAATGAATCCATACAGCACAAATGAGTATCATTAGATGCTGCCCCTAGAAACAACTGCTTCAACGTCAATATATTCTGAAGTGGCTACATGAGAAGAAAATTCCTAAGAGGTAGATACAGGGGTTGTATCCCTTAAGTATGGGTGAAGAAGGTAACATCTTGTTTACCTATAAATATTCGACCCACAGTTATATTGTTACTAGTATTACCAATCACATTAGCCATTATAGAGTAGATAGGTAAACATTAGCTCTTTTACCAAGGCAAGACCACACTACAGTATTCAGGATCTTCCTGACAGTAATATGAATGTGAAAGACAGACAGCCTGCCTCATTTGTGGGTTGATTGTATTCTGGAGTAAAAACTGATCATGATCTGTTGTGCAACAGGAAATATGTGGGGTCTTTCTGGCTAGCTGCCAGGCAATAGGAGGAAAGTGCATTCCAATAAATAATTATCAACCTTCTGGCTATCTCCGGGCAGTGAAAGCGCATTCCTTCTGCCTACTAGTTTGGTGGACATTTCTTCTCATCTTAGACTGGATGTGACGTAGAATGTGCTTGTAAAGTTACACAGATGCGAGGTTGATGATTGGACTTCATAAGGAAGAAGGAATTTCAACTGAAATCACCATTCATGTCAATTATTAAAATACTTCAGTCTGACTAACATACATAAACACCACGTAAGCAAAAAAGCCAGTTTCTCTGTTACTAATGCAGAAAAAAAATTATTGTCTCTGTCTTTAATCAAGAATTTGGATTTTAGCGATGGGCCTGCGGCAGAAGTTATCAGTCAGCATAACTCATGGAATGAAGCAATGAAGTAAAAGTCATCCAATGCCACCCTGTCAGAAACAAAAGTAATGAACTGCAAAAGTACATATTGACTAGTGGTGAAAAAACATATGTTGACTAATTATTATAACAAATAAAGTAATAGTGTAAGATGACAACTTCTATACTTTATGATTATGGTTATGTCTATTGTCCATTTATTATTTCCTTCTATTGTTTAGTTTATCTATGAATTTTTGGTTGCATTAAAACGCTAACTCACATTCTACATAATGATTTGTATTTTGAGTAAATACATGTGTGTATGATGAAACTGACACCAGATAGAGACAGACTTATTGCTGTTTGTCAGTCGATATTGGAAGGTATTTTTGGAATATTGTATTTGCTGTATTTTTTGTTTTTGAATTAGTTTTTTTTTCCTTTTTGATTCTTTTCCTGATTCCCTTATTATTGACTTATATATATTTATGATTAATTGTTTATTAACATTGGTGTGAAGTCCTGGCGAGCAACTTGTCTATTAACTGTGTTTTGGTAAGTGTTGAATTTATTTCTTAGTGTTGTAATTTGTGAATAAATTGTTTGTTTGTTGAACCCTGATTGTAGGGGTGTGTTCATTTTAGACCGTTACAATAGTATTTAGTGTACGATACTGAATGAAACGCCTAACGCCTTTTGGGCAGTGATTCGTGGCAGATCGCCCCCCCCCCCCCCCAGTAACACAGTGGTAAGTTTTCGG
>NW_013666407.1:48264-60719 GCF_000517525.1 Limulus polyphemus
TCGGGCTTACAACACTAGAAACCGGATTTCGATAACGGTGGTGGACACAGCACAGATAGTCCATGGTACAGATTTATGCTTAACAACCAACAAATCGTGAAAGATAAAAGATAGATCTATTTTCACAGTTCAGATTGTGATTCAAAAATGGAAAAATTAAGAGGAATGCGAAAAAAGCACATGCAGTTAACATGAATTTTATCAAATATTTTTTTGGCATTTTAGTATTTAATGTGGGCGAACGAATAAAACTAATGTGCGTTAATCGTTAATAAGATTTGAATCTTTAAATAAAGGGTGATCCAAACAGATCTAAACACACTCACTCCGTGGAACAATTTTGTTTCTTTGTCAAGATTAAAAACTCTATATGGGCATTTTTCACGCGAAGTAATATTCGAATACGTCTACTGTAATAATTAACAATCAACATTCTCCAAACACATATGCATCAAAAAGTGTGGGATTGTGTAAAAAAAAATTCTTTCACGCATATTTTGGTAAAACAATCAAATGCTTCTTTCCTGTAGACACACTCCGCTTCACTCATTGAGTGGTTGTAATTTATCACCCGCTTCAAAACTCATGCTCACTCGAGCGAAGTCGAGCAGCGGTGCAGTGGGATATATATATATATTTTTTTCATTTTTAATAGTCTGTTAAGCACTAGGTATTTAAAGTGCTTCGCTCATAAATCAGGCTCGTTATAGAAGAAAAAAATAATCAAACGTGTAATATAGAAAAGAAACTTCTTAAAGTAGTACCCCCCCCCCCCAGTGACACAGCGGTATGTCTGCGGACTGACAACACTAGAGACCGGGTTTCGATACCCGTGATTGGCAGATAGCCCGTTTTGTAGCTTTGTGCTTAACTTCAAACAAACAAACACCTTAAAGTAGCTTGCTAGGTAATGCCATTAACAGTTTGTTTCTTGAAGAGATCAACTTTGTTGTAGCTAATAGTATCCATCTTATGAGTTATGATTAAAGAGTAAGGATAACTAAAGAAGAAACAACAAATTAATAGTATGACTAAGAAAATTTATGTTACTCCCGAAATTAATAATCTGCTCAATAAAAATAAAGATGCTATTGTATAAGAACCGCTACAGAGATGGATGCCCAGTTTTAAGTCAAAACTGTTTTGGCGAAGTTAGGTCGCTTAAATATTTCATCTTATTCCAATAAAAATGTATATTACACCTTTTTGAGTAGGTGAAATGACTAGAAAAAAATGGCTCATGTAATGAAAATTTAAAAACAATCACTCATTAGAAAACTGAGAGTGAATCTTATATGAATAGATAACTTTATTTTAACTGAATGTGTGTGTTAAAATATTCGTATCGGACCAAATATATGCTTGTTTGTTTGAATTTCGCGCAAAGCTACACGAGGGCTATCTGCGCTAGCCGTCCCTAACTTAGCAGTGTAAGATTAGAGGGAAGGCAGCTAGTCATCACCATCCACCGACAGCTCCTGGGCTACTCTTTTACCAACGAATAGTGGGATTGACCGTCACATTATAACGTCCCACGGCTGAAAGGGCGAGCATGTTTGGTGTGATAGGAATAAATATATGCTAGTGTGATTAAGTTTCTTACATTACAGTATACATTTTAATCAAAGCATTTTGAATAAGTGAGAATACAATAAAACCAGACTGTATCCACAGTCTATTCTCTTGCAAAGTGATATCACATTTCTTAATATCTTCGTATGTCATTAACTTAAAATGATTGAAGTAAAAGTGTTATGAAAAGAAAGATTTATTTTGATCGCACGCTGTTACTATTTTCGTTTTATTATTTCATGTTCCTTCAAGAAACCGTAAGAGGGCCGAATTGTATTCTTATTTGTCGACACAAGTTCAAAAACTAAATTAATGTTTAGACCATACCCGGATCACTTCTTATTGGCTTTTGCTTCGGAAAATATCTATATTATAAATTTACTGATGTAAATGATACTAAACCAAATATATCAGAGAATTAATATTTAGATTTGAAAGAAAGAGATCGAAACACATTACTCAAAAACAATTAAAATATAATCGGAATTTGTAATATAATCACGATGCGAGGCAAAACCATAGTTACACAAGTGTGTCAATCTCTCTTCTCAGTTCAATGTAATGAAAATCAGGTATCTGATGAATCTGACGTAATGAAAATCAGGCATATAATGAATCTGATGTAATGAAAATCAGGCATATGATGAATCTGATGTAATGAAAAATCAGGCATATGATGAATCTGATGTAATGAAAATCAGGTATCTGATGAATCTGATGCAATGAAAATCAGGCATCTGATGAATCTGATGTAATGAAAATCAGGCATATGCTGAATCTGATGTAATGAAAAATCAGGCATATGATGAATCTAATGTAATGAAAAATCAGGCATCTGATGAATCTGATGTAATGAAAATCAGGCATATGATGAATAGTGTCATTGGCAAAGGATGCTGCTGCTGCTTCCAAATAGCATGCATATTCAGACACCGAGATAAGAAATAACCACATAAAATATGCATACAGTAACTCTATCGATTGGTTCTCGTTCTTATAATCGTAGAGTACCAGCTTCAAGATAGAATCAGATGTTGCCATATCAATGTACAAGTACTTGTATAAACGGAATTCAAAGTCCAGCCTATATGTAAGACGTCCAGTATGAAACAATCCACTCATGGTATGAAAGAAAAAATTGGCAGTTCGAATGCAATAGCACCACTAATGTATCCATTGAACCAACCACATGTGAATCAATATTCTTTTTACACCCGAGTCGCATGTCACCATGTCAAGGATTCTAGGTCCTAAAGATACCTCGAAAGTAGACTTTCAGATGAGTATTAAAGTAAAACTGAAGACATTATCAAAAATCTGCTTAAAAATATACATCTTTTATTCCAGGATTCCTTTTCTGTTCGTAGTGACCATACTCTATATTGAAATGCTTAAAAATATACATCTTTTATTCCAGGGTTCCTTTTCTGTTCGTAGTGACCATACTCTATATTGAAATGCTTAAAAATATACATCTTTTATTCCAGGGTTCCTTTTCTGTTCGTAGTGACCATACTCTGTATTGAAATGCTTAAAAATATACATCTTTTATCCCAGAATTCCTTTTCTGTTCGTAGTGACCATACTCTGTATTGAAATGAACTATAAAAAAATGTAAAACCACATCTTCCATAGGTTCATTTACTATTGTAAGCCGAATGAACGGTAATTTGCATTTCAGGTCAGATGACTTGCAATGAAGTAAATTGTATTATTTGATAGTTTTTGTCTTGTGGTAGCTGTAATACCAGGAATATTCATTGTCTTTTAATTGTTTCGAGCAGCTTGTAAAAAAAAAATAAAGTTTTCGCAAGTTTACTTATAATCTAGTTGGGTTCATCGGAGACGATGTTTCATTTTCTTTTTCTCCAGAAGTCATTAGTAATTCTCAACAAGAATGAATACCAATACATTGCTTTGACTGAAATTCACTTGTTGATATCATTTGTAAAAACACGGCGGTGAAAATGTACGTTTATTTTCTCGCTTCTTGAGAGAGAAAGTATTCTTTTAATGTTGGGGAAACGAATTATTCTAATTGCATTGTCGAAACCTTCAAGAAATTCTTAAGCGCAAAAGAATAGAGGAATAAGAACACGCATAAGTGAACTTATGAACATCTCTGTCTCTATAATTTTCATGGGGAGGAAAATGTCTCAGACAAGCTGCAAATTCTAGGCCACAAATAAAAGCTTGCAATTGGTACTCGCATTCTTGTGCTGAAAAAAACACGAGCCTTCTTTATTGGGTAGTCGCTCAATTTTTTTCTTTAAGTCAAGAATAAAAACCTTTCTTCAATCGAACTATTACATTATAAGTTTAATGGTAATAACTGCCTATATTGTGTTAGCGAATAGTGTAAAATGTAGAAACACCTCAATTAAATTAAACTAGTTTATTGGCGTTAGATCAGGTTTACACACAAGAAAAGTTCAATACAATTGTGTTAATTGTCCAAGACGAATATTATGGCTAAGAGGAGATGAAAAATTTGTCTCCGTTTTGCTAATACATTGGCTATTTTAAAGTAAAGTTAGGTGAATGTTGCCTGTAAAAATAACAAGGTCTAAAACTTTACTTAGATGTTGAATAAACTAATGCATTTAGAATTTCATAATTATATGCGATAATATAGTTTTTTAGCGAAGGACGCTAGGAACGTCATGTAATTCTGTACGGTGACCACAAAATTTGACGTTCTTTGTTACTCTGGAGATTCTGTGAGGAGATTCACATACATAACGTTAAGGAATAATACACACATTAAAAAAGTTATGGAGTGCCATGATTTTAAAACCTGGGTGTATTACAGATAAAGATACAAGTTACATATATATAAGAAGTATGAACTATACATATTCACACGGCCCGGCATGGCCAGGTGGTTAGGGTCGCGGGTTCGAATCCCCTCCAAACATGCTCGCCCTTTCAGCCGTGGGGGCGTTATAATGTGACGGTTGGTTCGTTGGTAAAAGAGTAGCCCAAGAATTGGCGGTGGGTGGTGATGATTAGCTGCCTTCCCTCTAGTCTTACACTACTAAATTAGGGACGACTAGCGCAGATAGCCCCCGTGTAGCTTTGCGCGAAATTCAAAAACAAACAAACAAACAAATACATATTCACAGAAATTTGAGGCACAAACATAAGCTGAAAAAGAAACGGTATAAAGTCGAACAATGTGTAGGATGATACGTTGTGGTATAGCACTAAAAAGACGCTAATGGGGAACTAAGTATGCTGTACAATGACTATTCTTGCTCTAAATGAAGCAGTTGATCAAATTTTATGCAGTGATAGACCACGTTTCACTCAGAGCTACTACCAGCTGGGAAACAGATAGAAGTGGATGATTACACCACTCCCCAGGACGTTCAATCTGATTAAAGTCTGGAGAAAATGCATCCTGCTCTAATCTATCAATAGAGGGATAGTCTTATTAAATGTAATGTGTGTGTGTTTTTTTTTTACAAAAAATGGAGGGCATTTTCGTAGGTGAACAGTGTTACTTTACTTCTATAGGATTGCATAGATATTTCAATCTGTCTCAACATATATTTATAGTTTTCAATTATACATGTAACTGACTTACGTGTGTTTTACAAAAACAATGGTCTTACCAAGTGCCCCCCCCCCCCAGTAGCACAGCGGTATGTCTACCGACTTACAACACTAGAATCCCGGTTTCGATACCCGTGGTGGCAGAGCCCAGGTAGCCCATTCTGTAGCTTTGTGTTTAATTACAAACAAACAAACCAGCGTATGAGCATACATAATGCAAGACATAGATGAATATGCAACCAACGATGACATTTGTGGTTTCTCGAGGATTCCTTACAAAATAGAGAATTCCGAGCCTACAAAAAACAGGAGGTTCACAGTTCTCGTTTGTTTCCCAACAGATGGGATGGTTGGGCCACAAAGAATGATACAGGATGCAGGTTTGTACAAGGAAAAATATTTAATGGAGATCTTTACAGCTTACAATGTAAACAACGATGTACTATTAGCACTATCTTGCGATACAAAACAAAGGATTGTGTGTTTATATGTGTGACTAAAAAAAAGATATGGGACTTTAAAGGGTGATGAAGACTTTATTAAACAATATTCTTATGCTAGTGCATGTTCTTTCTCCTGTAACTTAGACTAGCATATGAAAAAGAATCACTAAAAGAGAATATTCCCAAGTTAAAATGTAACACAATAATTTTAACCCTCGCTTTAGCCTCCGCACTTTCCACTCTGATTTCACTACAACAGTAATAACTGAAAAACTTAAATAACTACTTAATTAAATTACAAAGTCAACTAATCGAAATCAAGTTCAACTGAAACTCACTCTCCTATTCCACATGGATCTCTTTAAAACTCATACAGGTGAAAGTTTCCTGAAAAATCTGGTAAAATCCATGTAAATCTTTGTACAATCTGCTCTCTCATGCCTCAGAACTGTTTTAGATATGTCAATAAACTTTCGAGTTTCTGACACAAGAAAGCAGTAATTAAAGCCAGTTGGATCATTTGGCCAATAGGCAGTGAGGACCATAAAGTAGTCGATCCGAAACTATGGTTGGATTCGTCGTCAAGGTTAACTTGGCGTGCTAACTAAAAAGCACGTTTTTATTCCTACAATAAATCCCGATAAGAAGGCACCCAATCTACATTTTATCCAATTAGTCCTTAGGTAAAGATAAAGCTAGAAACATGTTTGAGCAATGCTATGTCCTAACCTTGGAAATTATAGATAAACATAAATTTTTAGTAATCTTAACTTTAAATTAAAAGGAGGCGAAACCATATACTACATCACCTCCATGAGCTCATCTTTATCTAATACAGTAATCTAGAAAACGTTCATTGTATGTTCTACAGACCCTAATACACCGGAATTGTTTTGTAAATTGAACCTTGATTCACTGGTGAACAGGATATTGGTCCATCTGTCGTTGTCTCAAGTGGGATGTTCTTAACATCACCCTTTCCTCTCGGCACGATGAGTCTGGGTTCATAGAACACGAACTATAGGCCTTAGAGAACTGAACTCGGTCATGTGAAGTCGATTCCTAACCAAGGTTTGTAATAGTACCGGCGGCGGTACCAGGTTGCTGGTACCGGTACCGACCGGGTAGTGCCAATATCGAACATCTCTAATTATATGATGTATGTTGTTAGAAATTCAACTATTCTTCCTAGTGTGTTCTCGTGGGAATTTTTTTTTCAAATAAAAAAGAATAGTCAATTATCTGTAAGCCCACGTGGTATTAAGGAATCAGTTGAAATCTAGACTTCCTATTGGTTATAAACTTAATGGGAGTCAGCCTCAGAAAAATCTATTAGCAGCTTGTAAATTATAGCAGTCGTGGGAAGTGGTTTCTGAATTTTCATTAATTGCTCTTTAGTTCCATAAGATTGAAGAATATAAAAACATAGCTTGAGAATATCGATGACGAAATTATAGAGAATATTTCAAGTTACCTTTCGCGGTTTTCTAAGGGATGGACAAAAATATTCAGAAGAAGAGACGGCTCAAGAACAAATATCCAAATTCTCAAACTAGGGGAATTTGAGGTTTTTAAATATCTTCTTATATAATTAAGAACTTAAAACTTAACTTAATATTAAAATTTGGCTTATTATATATGGTTTCATGTCAAGTTTGTTCGTATATCCTGTTAATTACGTGGTTTAATTACATTTTGAGTATAACTCACTAAAACGTCGTGACATGCGCATTTTGACCTGCCCACATGCTAAGGGTTAATCTCGCACGCACCTACCTAACGTGCAGTCAGTCACGTAGGCTCATTTACGTTCTCTTCCAGAGCGTGGGAGTCACCAGTTTCTCATATTTCATGCTATTGTCGATCTTCACGGTGAGATTCTCTTATTGACTGAAGTATGAACTCAAACCTACCATATCACACATTTTGTATTATGTGAAAAGTGAAGCTGGGACATGTGATAACAGGCATTATTCTCAAAACATTACATACTATAAACCAGTACCGGTACCGCTAGTACTGACTGGTACAGACTGCAAACCCTGTTCCTAACAGTTTAGCAGATATTGCTGTTTGGAAATAGTTGGTGCTGTTATAATCTTATCTTCTATCTGTTACACCCCAGTAGGAATAAGGACATGTAGCAGTCCAAGGTTACTGTTGTGACTCAAGGGTGGTTTGTTTTAGGTCACTCAGAAACAGTTCTCGTGTCTATAAACCATCTCCACACCCGATTCACCACACTAAGCCAGGACACAACTTATCTCTGACTCTTTGAGTCTTCCAACTGATTTCCACATTCGACTGTCTTCTAAGCTGATCCACTGCCCATATTTATTGTTAAAACAATTGTATAAAGGTTTTGCTCTGGACGTCAGAGTAAGAATATCGAACGACACAATTAGAGGTTTCCTACTTTTACACATGTATGTAATGTTGGCATACTTCTACCATAATGTGTAATATTGGCATACTTCTACCATAATGTGTAATATTGGCATACTTCTACCATAATGTGTAATATTGGCATACTTCTACCATAATGTGCAATATTGGCATACTTCTACCATAATGTGCAATATTGGCATACTTCTACCATAATGTATAATATTGGCACACTTCTACCATAATGTGTAATATTGGCATACTTCTACCATAATGTGTAATATTGGCATACTTCTACCATAATGTGTAATATTGGCATACTTCTACCATAATGTGTAATATTGGCATACTTCTACCATAATGTGTGATATTGGCATACTTCTACCATAATGTGTAATATTGGCATACTTCTACCATAATGTGCAATATTGGCATACTTCTACCATAATGTGTAATATTGGCACACTTCCACCATAATGTGTAATATTGGCATACTTCTACCATAATGTGTAATATTGGCATACTTCTACCATAATGTGTAATATTGGCATACTTCTACCATAATGTGTAATATTGGCATACTTCTACCATAATGTGTAATATTGGCATACTTCTACTATAATGTGTGATATTGGCATACTTCTACCATAATGTGTAATATTGGCATACTTCTACCATAATGTGTAATATTGGCATACTTCTACCATAATATGTAAGTTTGGCATACTTCTACTATAATGTGTAATATTGGCATACTTCTACCATAATGTGCAATATTGGCATACTTCTACCATAATGTGTAATATTGGCATACTTCTACCATAATGTGTAATATTGGCATACTTCTACCATAATGTGTAATATTGGCATACTTCTACCATAATGTTTTCTCCAGGTAATATGCAACAATCATTGCAAACATTATTCAACCACAAACTCACTTTTTCCTCATTATGATTTTTCATTTTCAGGAAATTAAAGGTGTTTTTTAACTTTTTTTTTTTTGTCTGTGTTAAGTATATTCCGTAGTACTTTGTTTTGTTTGATCACTTTAACCTGTTTTTAAAACGTTGAAACATTTGTTTTTGGATTTATTATGGTGCAAAACAAAATGAGTTTATGTTAAAAATTTAAAAGTGCTTACTAGTCTTTCCTTGGCAAATGCACTTCTTACAACCTAAGATTTGTTAAAGAAACCACTCTTGGAAACAGGCACCCAGTATGACTCATGCAGTGAAACTATTGTCTCATTTATTCACTTAACAGTGTGACAGTGAAACGGACGTGATCCAAATGACAAATTATATCAGGTGAATTATAAGTCATAAGAGAGAGTTGTGTTGTATACATATTGCATCTTCTATTTTTCGTGTTCAAAATCTGTTGGAACAATAATTATGAACAGCATATGATAAATATTTATGAACAATCTTCTCTATCCAGTTCTTGCAATTTAACATTTAATTTTTGCGTTCCAAGTACAAACAAAAACAAATGAAATGGAACATGATATGTGATCTTTGAGCCACTCCTCAGACGAAGCTTTACAAAATCCAACAACCTTCTTTAGCTCTTGCATCTTTGACACATCTTATATATACGGCCTACTTAAATTGTATAACTATTATTTTTGTTATCTTAGAGATTTTTGACAATTATAACATTTCTAGTGATTTATACCAGTAAAACAAATGATAATGATTTCAATATTAAAATATCAAGAAACGCAATTACCACGATTTAACACCTTATTCATCTACATTTTAAACTTTAAAAGGTTAAAAAAATCCTATTATAAGAAAGACAACGTCTCCAGCAGCTGCATATTATGCAAGCTTTTCTTTTATGTCCATAATTTTAAATGCTTTGGTTTAATAACCAGCTTTTCTTTACAAAATCTTTATCTAGACTGCATTAATTGAAAAAAAATATCTAGTATTATTGTTGTATGTCTTTAGAATAGGAATTCAGTCGCAACTATTTAGTCAGCTCCTAAAATAGTGAACTTAGTTTCAGTTGTCAGTGTTTACAAACTTAACAAAGTCTTCCATATAAGTGTAGAAACTCAAGTGAGAACATGTAAAAGTTAGACTACCAAGATTTGCAGTACCAGGCAAACATTCACTGTTATTTCACAACACAGTGTAGTGTATTAGACGTACAATCCAGTGGGAAATTCGATTGTGAAATAGAAATATACTAACTCTTGAAGTTTATGAAATATGTATACACTAAAAAAAAAAAAGCATAATTGGAACTGGTAATAACGTAGCTTTCAATCATCTTCTCTCACTTCACTGTTATGAAAATTATGATTAGTTAGACGATGTGAAATACAAATTATTGGGCATTCAACCTATGATGTCTCATTTGTCAATTTAAAGAGAAAGACGAAGTTTAAAAAACTTCAAGCTGTTCACGAACTCAAAGAAGAAATACGAGCGTTTCCCTCATTTGTAGAGCCATCAAATGACTGAAAATTGCCAATTACAGCAAGTTGTCGAGAAACGTCATCAAATACCTGAAAGTTACTCTAGTATAAATCACAATACAGTTAGTTACTCGGACAAATGACACAAGGTAGACTATTGACCACAACACAAACAGAAGGTCTTTATAAGTTCGTTGTGCCTTGCAGCAATGCTATAGTACCTTATCAAATGTCGGATGATAATTAGACACTGTGTTTGTGTACAGACTTTTAAAAACGAGCTTCACAAGATCCGTCTAAGGTAAAAACGACCAATAGAATACACCTCAAGGCATGAAACAGTCTGTCGACAATTGTGCCAAGAATTTTCAGTGGATTAAAGACAGAGTGAGTCATGCGCTCTTTTCACTTTACGGTAAGATAACGGATGTATAATCATTTGGAGAGAATTTGGAGCCAAATCCGACCTTAATTTAATATAGAAACGTGGTGTGTATGGTGTTGTAAAAGTGTGTATGGTGTTTTCAAGAAACAATCTCTAGAGATATATAACTTTTACATCTTGCAAAATGACGCTATTAGCGCCACACATAAGGACTAAAACTATTTGCGCTGCTTTATGCTGGTGATATTGCTCCTATGTTCACATTAATAGATATTAACCTGCCTTTACCCAAGTAAAGGCCAACTGGTCAACAAATTACCTCAAGAAGAGAAGATTTACCGAATTGAATGGACTTTAAGCTCATCGGATCTCAATCTCACTAAGCATGTACATGATATTTTTGAAAGAAAGTCTCTTTCTCATTTAGCGCAGTGGTGAGGGATAACTCAAAACCGTATCAACACTTTGATTTTATGTACCTATATCAATCTGATTTTGCTATTTCTGGTTAATATACCACGTTTTGATATCAAAATGTCAAGATATGAAAAAATGCACATTCACCGCTACTAAATGCTAATGTACAGGCGTCGGCAGAACGATCTATACTTTGCATTTCAGATCACATGCCTGACTATATGAAAGTGTAATATTTTTGTGGATTCGAAGGTACCGTCAATGTGTAAAATAGTACCACAACCTACTAACGCGTATGAGAAAGTGTAATATCTCTTATAATTATGAAGTGGATTAAGACGATTTATTTTTTAAGAAATAATTTCATAATAAAATAGTTTAAAGCTGGTTTCTTGTAGTTGTGATATCTTTCATATTTAAGAAGCATTTTACATTCGATTGTTTTTTAAATAACACTTTTCTAATTAATAATATGGCTTTTTTAGGGTATATAATCAATCATAGGATATTTCAAATTTACGTTGAATGTAGACAGGATTATGTAATGTAACTTAATCTTTTCATAACTAAAAAAAATTACGTAACATTCAGTAATGAACCTTCTTAATCTCAAAATGTTCAGTTAATTATTATATGAACATATAATTAATTGTGTTAGGATTTCAGCAACTGATTGATCAAAACAGCTTATTCTAAATAATATTCCTACATCCTGAGAACCAGAATTATTAGATTACTTGTTCAACCAACCTTGTCTGTCTTTCATTGATTGAGTTTTCCAGTGATCCGTGATCATGATATAAACACACATATCTCAACATTACTCAAACAAACCATTTATATATTTGTTTAGAGTTATGAACGTAGTTCTCAATACTATTCAAATAAAGAAATTCAATAATTCTGAACAGTATGTAAATAACCAAATCAGATTACAAATTCAGTTCTCAAGAATGTCCAAAAATCAAAGAGTTCTGAACATAATTCTCAACAATATTAAAACAAATAAAGAGCTATAAACATGGATTTCAAAAGTATTCAAACAACCAAATTATAGCTATAAACCTATTTCTTAACAGTATTCAGACCAATAAAGTTCTGAGGACAGTTCTCCAAAGTATTGGTAGTAACAAAAACCTAATATATATATATATATAGAGAGAGAGAGAGTAGTAAAGGTACGTTTATCCAAACTTTTATCACAATGTGTAAATCCCTCCAGTATACACTGCAAACTTGGAAAGAAAACAAAGTGTTAAAAAAG
>NW_013666407.1:61077-64364 GCF_000517525.1 Limulus polyphemus
TATACACTGCAAACTTGGAAAGAAAACAAAGTGTTAAAAAGAAATTCAGGATTATGAAACCAGTATAATTTAAAGTAAAAACATATGCTATATGAATAATTCTAGGTGTATTTTTCTAATACTCTTGAGTTCTGTGTTTAATGTTTATAACTTTGTATCTTGTCATCTGTTACGTTCAGAATTAGTTGTTACCGCTCACAAATTGTGTCACTGTCGAGTAACCTGAGAGCACATAGATACAAATATATTCTAGTACAAACTTCAAATAACAGACCAGAACAAAAACAGTCCCTACCATTTATAAATTAGACAGTTACAGTTACAGCATCTCTGGTATGTCGCTCGTTTTGGTGTGTTTAATAACGATTGTTAAATACTACTTGTGATTTTTCAAACGTAACATTCCGTTTCACTGCAATGTGAAATTTCATATTATTCGAATGAATATGGAAAAAATACATTGAAATTAGGTTGTTATTTATTTTATGTTTCGTTGATTAAATAAATCTTAAGAACCACAGTTATTGAGAAAAAAATCGTGTGTAATATTTACTTTTGGTCTCCAATTTTCAGGGAAAGCAAAAACGGGCACCTACATTATTTGTAAAATTAGTTAAATAAGGAAATAACAAAACGACATTTACTTCTTGACGTTCATTCTTCTTCCTCGGGTGGTTTTAAACACAAAATCTGGATGCTGCAACTTTAAATACTTAACAAATGTATAATATCAATCCTTCAAGCCATGAATAGTTCTGAAGAATTTATCCAAATGAATACATGATTTATTTGCTATGAGCAATAGCTTTTATTTATAAAATTAACAAAACGCGACAAGAAGGAGCTAGTGTTTTACATTTTAACTATATCGTTGGATAACAAGTCATTGTCATCAGATATAATTATAGGTGGGCTAGATAGCGCTTGGTACGCTGATTCCAAATCTGTTTTTGGTTTTCCTCTAGCACGTCAAGTTTTCGTGATGAGACCCATCAAATTTAAAAGGTTATTCCCTTAATTATAATTTAAGTTGTTCTACATTTCTTTTTTTCATAAGTGTGTACTGTATAAATTTAACAAGGTGTATGGTGTGATTAACGTTTATGGGAATTATACTGAAAAATTAATAAAGTTGTAATTTTAACTAGCCTAATGTGTGATTATTACCGAAATTGTGCTGAAAAAAAAACACCAGTTATATTTTAATAACTATATGTGCTAGAAGAAAATAGAAAACATATTTGGGATCAGGGTGCAAAACTGGACGAGAAAGTATGTTTACATCTTTGACGAGAGAAGAAAGTTCGATTTTGTCAACCAGTGTAATTAACAGCTCTAGACCTTTGTTTAACAACACGAGCAACGCATGTATAACTGTAACGTAAATTCTCTTTCATATTTGCAATGTTTCCACTCACCGACAGAATATAATTGGATATTGTTGACACCGTTTCCATAACGTTTCATATTTGTACTAAAAGAAATATAAATATATAGGTATGAGGATTTTATTCGAAAGAAAGCATGCTTCATTTGGTTGAAGAAGAAACAAATTCAACCATCTTTAATTGAGTAACAGGTAGTTTACAGTGTCGAATTTATAAGTTGTAATAGTCTTTATGCAGGAGAGATTGGCCCGGCGTGGCCAGATGGTTAGGGCGTTCTACTCGCAATCTGAGGGTCGCTTGTTCAGATCCCTGTCCCACCAAACATGCTTGCTCTTTCAGCTATGGGGCCGTTATAATGTGACGGTCAGTCCCACAAGTCGTTGATAAAAGAGTAGCCCAAAAGTTGGTGGTGGGTGGTGATGACTAGCTGCCTTCCCTCTAGTATTTCTCTGCTAAATTAGGGACGGGTAGCGCAGATACCTTTCGTGTAGCTTTGCGCTAAATAATAATAAAAACAACAACAAACAAACAAGCAAGGGAGACATAAGTTCAAGAACGTGCTCCATCTACCAACATCATAAAGATTCACAACATTGCAGTGAAAATAAAATCCAAAATGATTTGCTGTAAACGTAACGACAGCGGAGGTAAAATATAAGAAGTTATCATAATAAAACAAAATATTATCTGTAATAATAAATTATATTCAAGAAATAGCTTTATATTTACTTTAAAGTAATCTAGAGTTATGCCCATGACGTCACCATCAGGAGTAATATAAGTATTATGTTCTATTGTATAATGTATCAGATGATGCTGTATTACAAATGGCGAAACGCACTTTTATTGTATGGTGTTATTTTTTCACTCCCACTTTAGTGTTTATAGTTTTTGATTTTTAAGTATATTTGACAGTGACAATTGGATGACAAATAAGACCACGTGATATAAACAGTAGCATATTCATATCATACCTGTCATTCTTAAAATAATAAAATACATATGAAGGAAAATTTAATGTTTCAATTCCTGTTTGTATAGTGAGAACCAGAAAGCCTCTTTCAGATGTGTGAAAAGCTAGAGGGTTGTGGATTTTATTATGAGTAAAAGTCGTACACTATTTCAACACCACTTGAGTCATTTATTTATAGCAAGTGTTAGTTTTTTGTTATTGTTTCTCGTACAGTTGTGACAGCCAAGTGAAGAGGTTTGAATCAATGTTTAATCGCTTGTTTTAATTCGTCAAGCTATAAATATACGACTTAGATGCTTAATTATGTGTATTTTTAGTCAGCCATGTTTCTGTTCACAGAGTGTAAAGGCTGTGTTGAATCTCAACCAACAGAATCGACCTGCAGCTTTACTGTTGGTTATTATGGATGTTTTAGTTTCCGTTCCCTAGTAAGCAGTTATAGATCACTTATATTTATTGAAGTTTATTTTCATTTCGGTATTTTTTGTCTTTTTTGCATATGTGGATTATATTTTAAGATTTGACATTTAAACATACACGCACACACACAGATCGGTAGATAATCTGTCATATCGGATGGTTCATATGTGGATTATATTTTAAGATTTGACATTTATAGATACAGGCACACACACAGATCGGTAGATAATCTGTCATATCAAATGGTTCATATGTGGATAACATTTTAAGATTTGACATTCATACGTACAAGCACACACACAGATCGGTAGATAATCTGTCATATCAAATGGTTCATATGTGGATAACATTTTAAGATTTGACATTTATACATACAGGCACACACACAGATCGGTAGATAATCTGTCATATCAGATGGTTCATATGTGGATTATATTTTAAGATTTGACATTTATACATACAGGCACACACACAGATCGGTAGATAATCTGTCATATCGGGTGGGT
>NW_013666407.1:64907-67646 GCF_000517525.1 Limulus polyphemus
TACACACACACAGATCGGTAGATAATTTGTCATATCGGATGGTTCATATGTGGATTATATTTTAAGATTTGACATTTATACATACAAGCACACACAGAGATCGGTAGATAATTTGTCATATCGGATGGTTCATATGTGGATTATATTTTAAGATTTGACATTTATAGATACAGGCACACACACAGATCGGTAGATAATCTGTCATATCAGATGGTTCATATGTGGATTATATTTTAAGATTTGACATTTATAGATACAGGCATACACACAGATCGGTAGATAATCTGTCATATCGGATGGTTCATATGTGGATTATATTTTAAGATTTGACATTTAAACATACACGCACACACACAGATCGGTAGATAATTTGTCATATCGGATGGTTCATATGTGGATTATATTTTAAGATTTGACATTTATACATACACTACACACACACAGATCGGTAGATAATTTGTCATATCGGATGGTTCATATGTGGATTATATTTTAAGATTTGACATTTATACATACACCACACACACAGATCGGTAGATAATCTGTCATATCGGATGTTACACCACAAACATGATTACTGAACACACATATAAGATACTTACACCAAAGATCGGTAGAAAGTTATGTTCTTCTGATTACTACGTTTTTCGCTTCTTCACTAACAGTGAAGCAAAGATAGATAGACAGATAAACAGACAGATTGATAGATAATTTGCTTGTAACGTACCTTTCCGCAGATATTTTAGCTTCAGATTAAACAAAATAAAATCTTTTATACTTTTTGAACTCGCGTACTATTTTCAAGTATTATAAATTTTGCAAATATTAAGTTACACAAACAAAAAGATGATGCATTACAAAGTGTTATTGAATACTTGAATTGCTGTGCTCTAGTTAATGCCATAGTAAGAATACTATTACCTTAGATCCAATGGTATCGATCTATAATACTTAAGTGTTCTTATAGCGGCATGTTCTAAATAAATTGGGTTATTTTTTACACAGAATAAAATGGAGTTTTTGAGCCATTTTCTGCCCACCTCAGCACAGAGGAAGACATTTAATAACGCCAGTATGGTTGACCTCCTTTTGGCTAATAATTGACCACTTATTGCAAAATATTTAGTTTCAAATGCGAAAACATCTAGAATTCTAGATAAAAGGTAATCAAACTCCAATTTTTTATTTATAGTTGACTAACTGATGAAAAACTGTGGTAGGGAGTTATTTTTGAAACCAACCAGTGATTAATGGCAAATAAGATAATATTATCCCTTGATATGGTTCAAACAAGGATGAATGAAGACTAATTCCCATTTCAGAAATAGTCAGGGTAATTTTTATGTAGAAAACACTTTTTGATTTCACTATGCTATTTACTAGCTTTTTTTTTAAAGGCTTCATTGAATATTATGTTAAGGAAAGAAAACTTTCTGAAATAAGTAAATTAAGCAGCATTACAAAATGTTCTATATATGTATATACATATATATTAATGTATGATATACTTATGAATTTTTAAACCAACGATTCGCATAGCCCAAAATAAGCTATCAAATTGAAAATAAAATTATGCTTTAATCGAAAAGCTGATGTTTAAGCCAATACTAAGTACTAAACATTAATAAAACGGTTCGGTTTCATTACGTTAATAAAGTTTATCTCATATATTATGGCACTAAAGTTCAAATTATGATAAAGTGAAGATGATTACATGCATTATATTGCAAATCGTCAAAGAATGTGCAATATCAGTGAGTGAATATCAATAATTAATCATTGGGTACTCACAATGTTAGGGACGTTGCTGTCTAGCTTCTAAACTAAACTTCAATTTACATTTATAACTTGAAGAATGTCTTCTATTTTAATGATTAGAATACAAAAAAAATAATTATTTGATAACGTCAGTCCATTATTAGACCAATTATTCAGTGCGCTACTTTTTACAGTAGAAAGTGTGTGATGTAAATATATATATATATATATTTAACTAATCAAACGTTGCTTGTTTATTGTTTTGAAATACATTTTTAAAAACCCATTTGAAATATAATCGACACTGATTTTTTTAAGGTTTCGTTTGTTTAGCGCACACTTATACAATGAACTATCTACGCTTTGTCCACCGCGGGGAATCGAACCACTGATTCTAGCGTTATAAATCCATAAACTGAGCTCCGAACTAACGGCGGGATATTATTTTTATTTCAAATGTCTTTCATGAAATAGTCGAGTGAAGTCAATAAGGAATTGATATATTGCCATATTATATATCTATTAGTTCAATGAAAAATTCTCTTTTAATTATTCCTAAATTTTCTAATAATGTAAACTGCAGACAATGGACAAACCACAAAAAATAGACAAACGAATTCTTTGTTACGAGGAACAACATAAAGTCACAACCTTTTGATTAAAGCAATTATGACTTTGCAGGGAGAGTAACTCAATGTTTTTTATCACTTGTTTCTCAGCCAGAATGAGTATCTTACCCTTTTCACATTAATTTTAATGCTTTTTATCACTTGTTTCTCAGCCAGAATCAGTTGCTTCACCCTTTTCACATTAATTTCAATTCTTTTTATCACTTGTTTCTCAGCCAGAATGAGTTTCTTACCCTTTTCACATTAATTTGAATGCTTTTTATCACTTGTTTCTCAGCCAGAATCAGTTGCTTACCCTTTTCACATTAATTTTAATGCTTTTTATCACTTGTTTCTCAGCCAGAATCAGTTG
>NW_013666407.1:68646-93449 GCF_000517525.1 Limulus polyphemus
TCTCAGCCAGAATCAGTTTCTACCCTTTACACTTTAATTTCAATGCTTTTTATACTTGTTTCTCAGCCAGAATCAGTATCTTACTCTTTTCACTTTAATTTCAATGCTTTATCACTTGTTTCTCAGCCAGAATCAGTTTCTTACCCTTTTCACTTTAATTTCAATGCTTTTTATTACTTGTTTCTCAGCCAGAATCAGTTTCTTACCCTTTTCACATTAATTTCAATGCTTTTTATTACTTGTTTCTCAGCCAGAATCAGTTTCCTACTCTTTTCACTTTAATTTCAATGCTTTTTATTACTTGTTTCTCAGCCAGAATCAGTTGCTTACCCTTCCACATTAATTTGTTGACAGATGAACGTAGCTTTTTCATTTAGGTAATATGCTTAAAAATATCACAAATTACTTGCACTACGAAATGCCACAGTTTAATCTTGCCATTGTTTAGATAATTATCAAAAATTGTTTTAAAATATTTGTAGTAAGGGATGCATCGAGATGAATTAGCATGTGTTATTATCATTAAATTATATGTTATACAGATGTTTTGTATTATATCATCAGGTGTACATTTAAAGTTTTACAATTCGTACATTGGTCAGGTATATATAGTGGCGACATCTACTGAGCCTCTGCACTAAGACAATTTCATTCAATAAGAATTTAAACTTGACTATTTTAGTACTTATAATACATTAATATATAATTAGGATAGGCCAAAGAAAAATATTATGTTGTCAGATATGACATATTTGAATATTTTAACTAGTGAGCTTGGTATATCAAACACCTACTGGTTACAAGAAATGAGCCGTCTGAAGTAACGTAATTCAGACTTTGAATATCACTCTCCCAAAAAATGTCAACCAATAAGAAATAACTGCTCTTAAGGTTATGTAATTATAAATATATTATTATAATATAGCCATCTGATAGGGTTATTCTTAACACAGAAGACCATATCATAAGTGTTAGAAACCAGTTTAAAGGCAACGGTTTATACAAAAAAAAAAAAGAAGTCACTGAGGACTCTACAGTTCAATTTACTAATTCAATTAGTCACAAATTTCAACTACCTTCCAGTGCTTAACATCTATTAGACTACCGCTTTAAATACTGTCAATCCTTTGAATACATAATCAGTAAACTTTCACTTTTAATCCCTTACTTGTCAAGTAAACATTTAAAAGCTAGTTTACTTATTTTCACTAATATGTTTATTTCCACATCAGAACTGATTTTATTTTACATATGATCTATTTTGTTTCTTATTAGTTTTATGTTATTATCATTATTATTACAAGTCATGGGTTATCTAGGTTCTTCCTTAACAGGGGTGACTGTAATATGTAATATGAAAAGGAGTCAGTATGTTCTCTGACGACAGTGTATGAGTATTTACAAGATTTGGGATTTCTTTATCTCTCCCTTGAGAAGGTCGAGTGTGAATGATTGGGTGCATATGTGTGTGTATATGCAGGAGTCATGAGTTGTCTATCTTTGTATATAGGAGTCATGGATAGTATTATAGATGTAGTCCTCACAATCATCATCATGTATCAACGGGATTCATGGGAACAGCTGGGGATGTAAGCTCTTATTGTTTATCTTCTCTAAAGAGCAACAGGTGACGAAAAGAGTGTTGCAAGAAACGTTTTCTTAATGGTCATTTGCTTGAATTTTCCCAACAATCTGAAAAAAGTATAAAAAAAGATACACTTGAGGATTGTGCGTAAAGAGCCTTGGTAAAATCACCCTAGCCCTTCACGTTATAAGTTGAGCTATGCTGACCCTACTGTCTGTGTATGGCCGATCCTATTGTCTATGTGTGGCTGCCACTACTGTCTGTGTTTGGCTGTCCCTACTGTCTATGTGTGGCTGTCACTACTGTCTGTGTTTGGCTGACCCTACTGTCTGTGTATGGCTGACCCTACTGTCTATGTATAGCTGACACTACTGTCTGTGTATGGCCGACCCTATTGTCTATGTGTGGCTGACACTACTGTCTGTGTATGGCCGACTCTATTGTCTATGTATGACTGTCCTTACATCTGTGTACGGCTGACCCTACTGTCTATGTATGACTGACCCTACTGTCTATGTGTGGCCGACTCTATTGTCTATGTATGCCTGTCCTTACTGTCTGTGTATGGCTGACCATACTGTCTGTGTATAGCTGACACTACTGTCTGTGTATGACCGACCCTATTGTCTATGTGTGGCTGACACTACTGTCTATGTGTGGCTGACACTACTGTCTGTGTATGGCCGACTCTATTGTCTATGTATGACTGACCCTACTGTCTATGTGTGGCTGACACTACTGTCTGTGTATGGCCGACTCTATTGTCTATGTATGACTGACCCTACTGTCTATGTATAGCTGACACTACTGTCTGTGTGTGGCCGACTCTATTGTCTATGTATGGCTGTCCTTACTGTCTGTGTATGGCTGACCATACTGTCTATGTGTGGCTGACCATACTGTGTGTGTATGGCTGACCATACTGTCTGTGTATGACTGACACTACTGTCTGTGTATGGCCGACTCTATTGTCTATGTATGGCTGTCCTTACTGTCTGTGTATGGCTGACCATACTGTTTATGTGTGGCTGACCATACTGTCTGTGTATGGCTGACCATACTGTCTGTGTATGACTGACACTACTGTCTGTGTAAGGGAGAAACGATACGTAATGTGGTGATCTGTACAATACCTTCAACAAATACGTAATAATCCAACATTTATAGAACTGTTATGGGTGCTGTAGCATGCAAAAACAAGCAGTGAGTAATTAACGATGATTCCTAACAAACTTCCTTGTTTTTTGAGTTCGGGTAACACGGTAATAAGGATGATTTCTTAACCAATAAAAGAATTGTTAGCAATTATTGTTATACTATTTTTTAAATTAGTTAGTTTAATTATAAATCGAACTTCCTTTTGTTATATTTCACGAAAATCTTTGAACCATATATTATATCCAAGTGAAAAACCTAATCTTAAATTTTTGTGAAACATCTCAATGGTTTTTAAAGTAATATATGCACAAGAGTGCAAATGATCGAATGAGAATTGGTATTTAGCTTTGTTTCATAAAACTAGTACTTTAGTTCTGCTGTTATTCAATTAAAAAAACACAATACAAGCCATATTTCTTCTTGACTAGAAACCTACTGCCACCTCGTGAGCATTAAATGTAGTCAATTTCGCTGCGTAGCACTTTACGTAAGTGAAAGTGAAGCCAAAAACCATTGAACGTGAGAGTAAGTAGTAAACACTGTGGTTTAGTTAATGTTACATGTAATACTTTAACGCCTCTGAAGTACTCAGAGGGTTTATTGGAATAAATTACTGTTGTACTAAAGTGTATGAGGAATAATAAATGTTTTAGAGAATATAATTTAAAATTAAAAACAATTAAATAAATAAAAAAGCCTAGCCGATATTATGAATCTTAAAGCTATTGCATGAAATATTAGCACTCACTTACTAAGAATTTGTAAAGAAATACCTTGTTATCACTAATCTTCCAAGATTTTTTACTGACTTTGTTAGCTCTATTGTTTAGGATTTTTCTCACGTAAACACTTTTCTCGGACAAGGAGTGACCCAGGGTTAGCCTGCGTGACTATGGATCCAAAGGTCTATGGTTTACGTCCGTTTGCCACTAAGACGCGCTCCGTACTTAGGGACAGTAGATGCGTTATACGTGTGATTATAGTAGCCCAAAAGTTGACGATGGGTGCTTTCCTTCTGATTTATCAATTGAAAAGTAAGAATGGCTAGCGTAAATAGCGCTTGTAAAGATTTTTTTTTGGAAATATCCGAAGCATAAAAATACTTTGTGCAGTTTTTACTGTTAGGATTTTTTAGGATCTCTTAGGATATTTTTATTGACCATGATACTTTATTTACTGAGGATTTTGCTGTCATTAATACGATAATTCCCGTAGAACTTGAGATATTTACTGCCCGTAATAATAAACTCTTGCTAGGACACTACTAACAAATAAGCTAAACAGTAGCGGATACAATGGTTTTCCAAAAAAGACAATAAACATAATTTATCCCAAATAAGTAGGTAGGCCAGTAATAATGGCTTCACTATTTCATTATCATTATCGGTCAACATTAAATAGTAACCCTTTATAAGGACATCATCTCACAGTAGATATCACCATACATTATTATTAATTTAATGTTCTCGAATTAACAACCATGATGCTGAAGACACGTAATTAGAAACAAACAGAACCTACTACAAATCCACATAGTTTTCACAACGATGTCTTCGAGCTGTTTCTGAACTACCACTTTCAGTATCAGAAAAATGAGTCTATCAATTAATCAGGAAGATGTTCATGTCAGTGGCTTCCTACAGGTAGAAATTTTATACAAGGTATGCACTTGAGTAGCAGCCTACTTGGTAATTATTGTCCTACCCTGTTCTTCATTATCGTGACTGTTGTTTCAGAATTATCAGATCCAGGTAAATCATACAGTCCTTTAATTCACTAAATCTTAACTTCTTAATTCTGGCTTAGTATCTAATACCAAGTTCAAGTGCTAAAAGAATAGACCTGCTTTCACAAACTAGCGAGACTGTCCGCCAAAGTTATTCTGTAAAAGTAGCGCTTCATAGTAAACACATACTATATAGTTTTGTGATGCATCCAATTATCAGACTTTCAGGGTTGTGGAAATAAATCAAAGATGAAAGGTTTTATTATACAATGTCTAAAGTGCTTAACAAATCACTATGATGAAATGTTTCTGGCATAATACTTATGTTGCGAAAACTTTAGGCCTATTCTGGTATAATCAACAACAAAAAATCGTTCGTTTTTTTGTAGGATACACTCATCACTCTCATCTCAGTGAACTTGTACTTTTTATCATATCATACACAACATGGTTACTGTTAGTGTAGGCAAAAAATATCGATGTGTAATATATCACAAATACCAGGACTGCTTGGCCTCTTTTCTCGACCATTACCTACAGCCGGTTGCTTACTCAGATTTGTAAAAATACTGGTGTATTCGCTTCAGGGAAAATATTTCTCTCAAATATTGACAAGCGCCATCTATTGTTATTTTTTGCATAAGTGTGTTTCACTTATGTTTTCATACACTGTACCAAATGGCAAAGCTGTTGGTTGAATGTATCTACCACTACTTATATGTTTATATCCAAACTTATTTTGTTCTACCCC
Source organism: Limulus polyphemus (assembly GCF_000517525.1). Classification (NCBI taxonomy): domain Eukaryota; kingdom Metazoa; phylum Arthropoda; class Merostomata; order Xiphosura; family Limulidae; genus Limulus; species Limulus polyphemus. Next base: position 73,867 of record NW_013666407.1, read on the forward strand.
GGTAATCTTGTTTTCTTTAATAAGGAGTTCCACATTTGTTTGTTAAGAGGTCAATTTGACTTGCGCACTAAGTGAATTCGGAAACAGATGCTTGTAAAAAATCAATCTTGATCAGTATAGTAAGGTACGAAAGCACAAGTTTTCAGTAGATAACAGACTATCAGTTATGAATGAAAGCACATTTTGTTGTAGACACTAGGAATCCGGGTATCAGTGCGTAATTACAGAACATGATGTCAAAAATGCCTCTTCATAAGCATTCCAAGAGTACTTCTAGACAAGCAGCATTTCCTTATTATGAATTTAGATGCATATAAGAATTAATACAAAGTTATCTTTAAAAAAACAGATGATATAAGAAGAGCATTATAAAAAATAATTTTCGTATAAAAGAATCTAGTTTCATATAAGTTGGAATCTGTGAAAAAATCGAAAATGTAAGTCTGTTAATAATAATATTTATTTCATTCCTAACGTGTACAATAGCAATACTTATTAGAAGAAAAAAGTTAAAATGTTGTTATCATAGAGACAGTTCTTGTCAGTTAAAACTATCCACATTAAATGGCTAATGATTTATAACATACAATTAAATGTTGTTGTTTTTTGTTGATGTTTCTACAGCAAAGTTAGCTACTAAGATTATACATAAAATAATACCTTCGAAATTCAGATAGTAATTAAAAAAATCATTTTCACGAAGAGCATTTTCACTAAACGATCAAGTCGAATATACAAAAAAGATCAATGCTGCCTTCATATTAATAAACAAACGGTTGTGGAATAAAAAACAATGGAATGAGGATATACGTCTGTACAACGTAAATTGGAATGCACATAAAGTAACATGTGGCTGAGTGAATATTATAATATAAAATATAATAAAAACATTTAATATAAAGTAACAAGGTTAAAACTCCAATAATAAGCTGAACTAGAAGTTTTAAAAGGATCAGTATGAACAATTATCATAGTATGAAACGTATCCGACATTAAGAAAACATAATTTGTTTTGACGTTATAGCTGGAGCTGTAGACGTTCAGTATATTACTAGTACGACTACATTTTGACGATTATATTAACGCAAAATGTACACAAACGGTATAAACCTAGTTTTTGGTTGCTTTACTTTGATAATAAGTTTGTTGGTTTATTTGAAGTTAAGCACAAAGCTACACAATGGGCTATCTGTGCTATGCCCACCATGAGTATCGAAATCCGGTTTACAGCGTTGCAAGCCCACGGACATACCGCTGTGCCACTGGGGGCCTGATAACAAAAGTAATACTCCAATCAAAACAAACCACTCTCAATGATTCTTATTTATCAAGTTAATTCACAGTTGGAGTTACAATATTTTCTCTACGTTGGATAACGTAGGATAACTTTATTAATTGTTTAATTATTAATGTTTTATAGTGTAAGTAGCTTTCAAAGACTTACAAAATATATATTGTGTTAATGTTCTAATGCAATGTTCCACAATGTGAGTGACTCTTATTGGATTGAAAAGACAGTCGTAATATCATTACACAAAATTTTCTACTGTAATTCTGATCCGTTGAAAAAAAAAATTGCCTCCCAGTGACACAGCGGTATGTCTGCGGACTTACAATGTAAGAAACCGGGTTTCGATATCCGTGGTGGGCAGAGCACAGATGACCCATTGTGTAGCTTTGTGCTTAAATACAGACAAAATTTTATTTTACTTTAAAAACAAATACGACAAAATTCATTTATTTCAAATTATTTTACAAATCTACCGTCAGATGACACCACATGCAATAAAGTATACAATGATCTGTTAAACCAATGCTTCATTTTGACGTAACGCATATTTTCAATGACATAGGAAATTAACTGCAAAAGATCCTATAAGAATTTAATTTCTCCCTAACAACGACAAGGAGTTCTATTTTGACTCCCCTTGATTTGGGTGCAGACCATATCTCTTAGTTTATTTCAATACTCGAAATATTATTAGATTATCTTTTCAATAATTGAGTGGGAAGAATTTGTAAGACATATAACATTAAAATATTAATAACTCATTTAATATAGTTTGTCTAATAAGTATTACAACACTTAGAAACGAGTAACCATCATAATATATTGGTGGATTAAACAAAACTATCCGGAACTCACAAGTGTCATTGACTGGCACTCTGATGAATTCTTCTTTTTTTATAGCTTTCCATGCAGAGTCATTTAATCAGCATGGAATTCACGTCAATAAACCTTTACTAAGTATATTAAGGACTGAGAACTACTTGTACGCATTTGCTTACTGTATTTATCGTTTCGGCGACTCTCTCAGTCTTGAAAATGAAAAGGTGACCAGATCGGTGACGCTGCAAAATATGTAATCAAGGAATATCGACTTTTTTCTAAAACACCTTTACTTTCTAATCCTTGGTGACCAGATCGGTGACGCTGCAAAATATGTAATCAAGGAATATCGACTTTTTTCTAAAACACCTTTACTTTCTAATCTTTCCTGATGCTGTAATCTTAACGATCAATAAACGAAAGACGATAGTCACGCAAACCTATTCGATTTTAGCATTAAACATCTTCATTATCTCGTGATATGTATATTACTAAATCATATAAATTGCCTCATAGCTCGATATAATGCTTCCCGTGAACAAAGTTGGAGTAAAAGTTTGCTTTTATCTTGAAGCTTTGGAGAGAGAGTCTTCATGAAAAATATAGTATTTAAATGAAATGGGATAAATGAATATTCTAATTTTAAGACACTGCTCTTACAAATCCTTTAAATATAAAATACCATTATTACATGAGTATTTGAAGACGAAATATTCGTATGTACTTGTAAAGTATTGCCGATACGTATGAATTTGAAAAATGTTTGGGAATTACTGATGCTAAAAGTGATGCAACGAAATAATGTCGATGTAAGGAACAATAAATGTAACAATAGCACCTTACATCGACATTATTTCCTTCCATTTAATAAGAAGAACAATAAATGTAACAATAGCACCTTACACCGTCATTATTTCCTTCCATTTAATAAGAAGAACAATAAATTTAACAATAGCAGGTTCTTATTAAATGGAAGGAAATAATGTCGATGTAAGGTGCTATTGTTAAATTTGTTGTTCTTCTTATTAAATGGAAGGAAATAATGTCGATGTAAGGTGCTATTGTTACATTTATTTTTCTTCTTGTTAAATGGAAGGAAATAATGTCGATGTAAGGTGCTATTGTTACATTTATTGTTCTTCTTACTAAATGGAAGGAAATAATGACGGTGTAAGGTGCTATTGTTACATTTATTGTTCTTCTTATTAAATGGAAGGAAATAATGACGGTTTAAGGTGCTATTGCTAGATTTATTGTTCTTCTTATTAAATGGGAGGAAATAATATCGATGTAAGTGCTATTGTTAGATTTATTGTTCTTCTTATTAAATGGGAGAAAATAATGTCGATGTAAGGTGCTATTGTTACATTTATTGTTCTTATTAAATGAAGGAAATAATGATGGTGTAAGGTGCTATCGTTACATTTATTGTTCTTCTTATTAAAGCAGTTGTATCTTAATATAAAAACAATTTTAGTGCAAGATATATCTGTTAAAATAGCAATAAAGATAATAATGCAAAAGGAAAAGATGAACGTTTATTTCTAAGGGTGAAAAACATATTTGTATAATAAGGTAATAAAGTTAATTCTAATGGCGGAAAAAAATAGCCTCACTAGAGATATTACTAACTGTTTCTGTTACATAAAATGAAAAATAATTTACTCCATTATGTACAAATTATAAATAGATATATTATTTTTTGTAAACGTTATTGTTGCAAAGTGTTTATCACTCCGTTACTGCATTGTTATACATGATGACAAAATACGATTTTCTTTTCTTTGCATTACCATTATTACTTATTTTGTGTAACATTACAACTTTACTATTGTTCACTATAAGCTTTCAGTCCTTAAGTTTGGGTATTTTACGTCTACAAATTATTTACTTTTGTTCTAAGTATACTGTTCTAAAACTTTAGTTTTTCAGGTAGTTACTTATCATAATTATGTAATGAAGTGGCTAAATCTCCATATGAATCTATATGATACAGCTAATGTCAGTTTTAGTATATTTAGATTGGTTATTAAGTACGAAAGGTAGGTGATTGTTCGATTAAAGATAAAGATTAATGGAAAAATAAGTATATCTTGGCAACAACAGAAAAAGACGAAAGAAAAACAATCAACTTTAATTTGTTGTGTAAAATAGACAGCCAAGAAAGGTATTCTAAGACAAATATATTTTTATGATAGAACCTTATGATAGAATATATATGAAAGTAAACTGTTAACAAAGTAGGACAATAATGAAATATACATCAATATAATTTGATGTACACTAGATTTTATTTGTTCATATTGATTATCCACGTATTCAAATCATATAATTAAATTTGATTCTGCAAGGTCCATTTAGGAACACGCCCGAAACGATATTCAAAAATTACAAACAAATTTGTTTAATAATCAATGTGTTATATGACATAAAATATTTTTTCTTTCAATTTTATTCGATTACTACATCACGTTTTAAACCTAATTGTGTTTTTATAACTGAAAATAGATTCGTTTTTTAAAGCTTAGATCAAAAACTCGAAAAAGAACAAACTCCACAAAACTTTGACAAAATCGACCACTTTCGTATTTAATCTAAAATTATATAAAGTTTTACATTTTTCTATCACATAAAAAACAAACCTCATCAGTAATTAGTCGTCACAATATAGACTGTTTGATCAAACGTTTCACAATACTGTTCAGTCAAGTTAATCAGATTCTATTCCTATCGGGCTATTGCATTTCCTATACATTCACCAATGCACACAAATGTTTGTTCCATTATTATTTGGTGCAGAACATCACAAGCAATGAGATCAAAGGAAGTGAAAGATACTGATTAAACTCAATATGATAACATTTGTTTCAATATAATTAAGAGTTGAAAAAATAAACTGTTTTTAATCCGGCTTTCCTTAAAATTTGTGATATAATTTTGTAGTGGATTGTTCTCTAGTAATTATCTTATACTACGTTTAGTTAAAAAACATTATATCTTCCTGCTGCCAAATTCAGTTTTTTTTAACTAATCTGCTGTAAGTTGTTTCTTGTGGTTAGTGGTTTCCTCACGTTTGCTGTAGAAGCTACTATAACACTTTAGGAGAAATTTTGTCTCAGTGGCCATAAAACTGTTCTTAACAGAAAAAGTAGTGAGAGATTCATGTCTCGATTCTGTTTAAATCCGTTCTGACATGTCCAAAACGATGGAGTTGCTTTCATTCTCTTTTATTTCAATTATCTTGACGTGGGATCCCAGTTAGTAGTAGCAACACGCAAATGAAATATTGCTATTTTTTCAAGCAAAAGATGGTATAGAAAGCTGTATTGTTTTCCTTATCCATTTTTCTATACAGACAGTAGCGCAACTTGCATTCGTGTTATGCTAAATGCTGCTTATGTCCGTCTCTCGCTGATAAAATTGAAATTATTATCATCGTCATTACTATCGGGCTATTACACTTCTTATACATTCAACAATACACACAAACGTTTGTTCCATTTTTATTTGGTGCAGAACATCACAAGCAATGAGATCAAAGGAAGTCAAAGGTACTGATTCAACTCAGTATGATAAAATTTGTTTTAATCTAATAATTGTTTTAATTCCTTACTGCTTTTAAGCCTTTCATCATTTTAGTATATATATTTCATATATCACTAGAACAAGAGAATTATGATATGAATTTTAATAATTGCTTTAATTTCTTACTTCTCGTAGGCCTTTTGTCACCTTAACCTTCACATGTCACTATAACAAGAGAATTATCGACAAATTGCGTTTTCTGATCTAACTGACTGAATTAAAAGACGCATGTGTTTAAATCATTATACTAACGTACGAAAACAAACCATGATACTAGACTACGTAAAACATATTACTAGGTTATGTAAAGAATAATAATAGGCTTCGCGAATCATGGTACTAGACTACGTAAAATATGGTATTAAGCTGCGTAAAATATGCTATTAGGCTACGTAAAGAAAGATAATAGACTACGTGAATCATGATACTAAGCTACGTAAAACATATTACTATGTTATATAAAGAATAATAATAGGCTAGACGAATCATGGTACTAAGCTACGTAAAAAATGGTACTAGGCTACTTAAAAATGGTACTAGACTACTTAAAAATGGTACTAGGCTACTTAAAACATAGTACTAGGCTACTTAAAACATAGTACTAGGCTACATTGAACATAGCACTAGGCTACGTAAAGGATGATAATGACTAAGGGAATCATGACACTAAGCTACGAATAATATTTGATTCCAATATAAGTGGGTTTGCTGTTTCGTTTTGTAAAAAACGAAGTCGGTCCTTCTAATTAATCGAAAAATTATCAATATTTTTAATACTGTTTACTACTAGACTCATGCTTGAGAAGTTACCCTCTTTACAGTTTCTAAATAATTTTATTCTTGCAAGTTGACATTTGAAAGAGCGGCATCCAACACAAGGTTATTCTGTGATAACTAACAAGAATGTTTAGCTTTGTAACAAATTTATTATTATATATTTATTTTGATATCAACATTTGTTTATATTAAGTTTATATTTAGAAACATGCATAGCTTATGGTGTTAAATATGTATTGCAAAACTCCCGCCTATTCTATAAAGTTGTAAAGGATTCTAGAGTGTAAGAATCAACAATATACGTGTGTACATAAACTGTAATGTAGCGTGTTAGTATTATTACGTAATCTAAATTGTCGAGAAACTCTACACGCCTATAAATATAACCAACGCGACGCGCCAACAAAGAGTATCTATTATTAGTTTGCTATAGTCAGTGTGCTATAAACTTCGGAAACTATAATTGTGATTAACACTTATTAATCGGAAAACTTCAAATATTTGACCAGGAGCATTTACAAAGTTCAAACACTACAAATAATTTAATTTCAGTGGATTCTCATTGGACATTAGTGTTTTTTTATGAAAACATTATATAACTTGACAGTGGAAAACTCGGCGTGTGTGGCTGGTGAATAACGAATGACAAAGCTAATTAGCTCCCCGTTAAGCGAATTGTACCTACATCAACTCGTAATTAATTCGCTCATCGTGAACAGTTGATAAGATATCGAAGAAGTTCCAGACTAGAAAGAAGACTTTATATTGCTTGTAAATTTGTAAATTTTTTGTATATAAATCATTGTGTGTAAGAACTATTTGTAATAACTGTTATTGTAAGTTCATTTTCTGTTTGTGGATTAAAATATATTTGTATTAAAAAAAAAGAAAACTGTGTGTATCAATCTTGTTGGCAAATATCATAAATTGACTATATATCGGCTTTTATTTAAATGTTAAATCCAAAGTACAATTTAACAACCGCATTAAATTATCATTTAGCTCATTCAAATTGTAATACTTAACAGCTTGCTTTCACGTGGTTTTAAGAATACATTGATTGATCTATGCCATTTCTTACCTATCCCACTGGCTGTGTCTAGGACTAACAATAATAAGAAACGATGGATATTTAACGAAAGGAAAAAAAAAAGCTTTGCATTACCCAGTAATGAAGTAATTTAATTACAGATGATATCGTTCTAAAATATTCCAGTAACAATATATATCAGGTAGCCACAGCTCTTACTTTATAGTACCATTGTGTCTTAGCTCTGTTGCTAGTGGTTAACTAGGTTTCTTAGTTGTATCCCTGTAATTTAAAAACATATTTCACAAAACACCTTCAGTTAATTTTCCCCAACCTACCCTTATACATATAGCGATATATATATAATTAAATAGTTCAGTCTAATGACACATTAATTAGTGTTTATTATCTGTGAAACTTAATACATTTTAACTCTTTTAAATGGTTTGTGTATCTAGCAATGTGTGTTAGTACTTACTGAAGCCTGATTTTGCCACTGTAATGACACATTGTTCTCTTGCTGTCTGACGTATTTATCTTACCACTAATTTCTTCATCTTTTGTTTTGAACATATTTTATAGTTGAATCTCCCTATTTGCATCCATAATTAAGTAATTTTTAGATACTTTTTTTAACATATACCTCATGATAATAGGCCTAAAGCTGCCCCGTGCTTCCAGAAATCTAGAATTGCTTTCATTCCACTTAATGGATTTCCTGCAACAGTTAAGAGTATATTTATACATGTAGTAATGTTTAAAGACATGTCATAAGCCTTTGTGGAAACAAAGATGAATTATATTAGCATATAATGCTGTCAATTGTAAATTATCTCTGCAAAGTTAAGACTTTAATCAAATTCATTATGAGAAGTCGTTTATGCTATCATACCTACAAACTGTCCTGACGGGTTGTGGTTGCCCTTTATTGCATGTGAAGTTAATAAAGATTTCAAAACATATTTTAAGAGTTAGGAAGTATTCGTTCACTTTGCAAAATGCTCTAACTATTGAAGAAAATGTTGTTAAGAGCTTTCACATTATATAGACAATTAAATGTGAGAACGTTCAAGACAGACTGGAAAATAGAGGTTACCTCTTCTTCTGTGTTTTTTTTTTTTTCAGACTAGCGGTTAAACTGAATCAGCTTCATAGGAAGCTTCCACTTAAATGGAAATAACCTGAGGGCTATCAACACTCAAGACTCACTCAGTTGTAAGATATTTATACTTATAACTCGAAGGTAGCTTAACTCATACCATGAGCTATCCACCTGGAAGAACAATCGACTAATTTTTAGCTTAACTCATACCATGATTTATCATTCTGTGAGATCTGGAGGTAAAATTGACTAATTCATGGCTTACTTTATACCATGATTTATCCCTCTGGCAGATCTGGGGGTAAAATTGACTAATTCATGGCTTACTTTATACCATGAATTATCCAGCATGGGGAACTGGGGATAAAATTGACTAATTCTTAGCTTAACCCATCTCGTGAGTTACCTTCTGGGGATCTGGAGGTAAAGATCGGCTAATTGTTGGCTTAACTCATACTGTAAGTTATCCCACTACGGATATAGAGGTAAAAAACGACTAATACTTGTCTTAATTCATCTCGAGTTACCCCTCCGAGGGATCTGGAGGTAAAATCGGCTAATTATTGAAATTATATTGAGGAAATACAATTTTTGTCTCCTTGGTTTTCGAATAGAATATGCTAAGTTTCGCAAATTTAATGTGATTTTAATAATTCTTCTACAGACTCACCTCTGTACTTACTAATCCTGAAGTATCTAATAACTTGTCTCTGTACTTACTGATTTTAGAATGTATAAGAACGTGACTCCTTTACTTGATGGCTCTTAGAGATACATTAACTATTCCCTTTGCTCATTGACTGTTTGGGGTTAATATACTCTTACTGATTGTTAGGGATATTTTAGATATTCTATTTACTTGCTAGCACTTAGGAATATATATATAAACTCTTCTCTTTACTTGCTGGCACTTGGGGATATATATATAAACTCTTGTCTTTACTTGCTGGCACTTGGGGATATATATATGAACTCTTGTGTTTACTTGCTGGCGCTTGGGGATATATAAGCTCTTATCTTTACTTGCTGGCACTTGGGGATATATAAGCTCTTATATTTACTTGCTGGCACTTGGGGATATATATATAAGCTCTTGTCTTTACTTGCTGGCACTTGGGGATATATATATATATAAGCTCTTGTCTTCACTTGCTGGCACTTGGGGATATACATATGTATGAACTCTTGTGTTTACTTGCTGGCACTTGGGGATTATATATAATCTCTTGTCTTTACTTGCTGGCACTTGGGGATATATAAGCTCTTATCTTTACTTGCTGTCTATGCATGATGTAAGAAATTACATCTTTACTTATTGATTCTTAAAAGTTTTATAAATTACGGCTTTTGTTAGTTATTGCCAACGGTTTAAATTTGACGATATGACAAGTCATTGGTTCACTTACTAAATTATAAGAGTTTATCATTGTTTTTGATATTCAAAATAGTATCACTTTAATGTTTTGTCTTATTATTCTTAAGAGTGTAATAGCTCACCTCCTTATTTGCAAAATCTCAAATCTGTAACAATCTACTCCTTTTTTACTGAATTTTAACAATTTTTAACTTTCATGTTTGCTTACTGAACAATTATTACGTGGTAACAAATTGATTATTTTATCTTTAACTGTTGAATCTTCAAGTTGTAACAGTACATCTCTCGAGTTACTGAATGTTAACAATTTAGCGAATTACATCTTTACTTATTGGATCTAAGAAGAGTAATACATCACTGTTTATGTTATTTACTTTTAATAGTATAACATCTCTTATTTAGAAAGCCTTAAAGGAGTAATGACTAATATTTTTACTTACTGAATACAATTATGAAATGACTGATTTCTTTGCTTTCCAGATATTTAATGTGTAAAAGATTATCACTTTATTAACTGATAATTAAAGCGTAATAATTCATGTATTGACATTACTGGCTGTTTAAAATTGTAAAAAACACAGCTGGTTGCTTACTCTTCTTATGGAGATTATGACTTTTTACTCAATTATCTTAAAAGTGTATGAACTCTACTCTGTATTATTATATCTCAAAAGGCTTATGAATTTAGTTGTTTAGCTACTGACTATTAATTGTGCAACTTATCTCTTTACGCATTAAACCTTATTAGTGAAGAAAATAAATAGTTTTCTTATTGAACCTCATAGGTGTAAGCTCTCTCTTCTGGATTTACTGAAACCTGAGAATGTAAAAGATGACTTAATTTGTAATTACGCCTCCTAATGTGTGGCATATTTCCTCCTTTGTATTTAACTACTGGATCTAAAAGGCTTGAAAATTCAACCCATAATATAGAAAGCATAAAGGATATAGCAACTCGTCTTTTCTTTCCTGATGCTTAACATAAAGGTGTATTAGACTAACTCTTCGCTTGCTGCTATATATTAGTTGAGCATGAAAAAAGTCCATAAATGTTTCGTTGAAAGGTTTTTTTTTCATGATGAAGCAATATATATATATATAAAACGGAAAGCAAAACGTAAGTCTGGGTTTTGGTTAGATAAAAAGTAATATAACATTGTGATTCAAAAATCATTCATTTTTGGTTAAATTTTAAATTCTAAACATATGAATATAAGTACCACGTGGCTTATCTTGTTTGTAAACATTTAGATCAATTGTACAAATGTTAAACAAATCTTTTAATAAGTTTTTAGCTTCGCTTCGTCAATGAAGCCTTAGAATTATCCTAATTAGTTTTAACTTTGTCATCGTAGCTCTAAAGAACTTCGGGGAACTTTATGGAATGCCTATTTAGAAATACTGTATTTGTCTCCTTGACTATTCTTTTAAGTGTAATACTCCATAATGTGTTTGTGTGTTTCAAAAGACTAAATAATATGTTTGATCAGTTCTAGCACTGAATAACAGTTCTTGGGCGGTAGTCCACTACACAAAACAAGCACAGTGCACTTACACTCTAATGTACAATCTTCTTATAGAAAATCCTATATACAGAATTATTTAGTAGCGATATTTTCTAAAATTATTATTTGTTTTGTTGTAACGTTCCACAAAACTAAAGAGCCTTCTTATAAAAACAACAACAAAAACATACGATCGAAGAGCTTTTAAAGTTACTTATCTAAGTCTTAAATTTGTTGCAACAATTTTTAACACTAAAGGCTTACATTAATTAGAAAAAATAACATCAAAACACGTTCATCAAAGCCCTAAATCTGTTTGCAAAACGCTTAGATTTATTTACAAATTTTATATCTTTTCGAACAATATTTAGACATGCCCTAAAAGTTTATATTATTTAGAAGAACATTTTAATATGCTCACCAAAGCTGAGGCTGGTTAGAAAAACATATAGACGTGCCCAATAAAGTTTAGATAATCTAAAAGAACATTTAGATGTACTTACCAAAGTTAAGATTGTTTAGAGGAGCATTTAGATATGTCAAGCAAAGTTTAGGTTATTTAGAAGAACGTTTTAACATGTTCATGTGCTTGTCTTTCTTAAAAGCTTTGCCAAAGCTACTCAAGAGCTATCTGCGTATAGCCGTCAGTAAATCTGAACTCATACGCTATAGGAAGTTAACTAATCAAAAGCACCATCAGCCAACTTTTAGGCTATCTTGACTGACCAAACAAGAATATTTAGAAATTGCTCTTATACTTCACCCACGGTTCTATGAATTCACAGTCCGGACATGTTAACCACTAGGCCATGTATGACCCAAGCATGTTTATATAAGCCATTCGAATATTTCGAACAACATTTATAGACATACTAACCACTAGACCATATGACCCAAACATGTTTATATAAGCCATTAGAATATTTCGAACAACATTTATATACATGCTAACCACTAAGCCATGTATAACCCAAACGTGTTTATATAAGCCATTAGAATATTTCGAGCAGCATTTATATACATGCTAACCACTAGACCATGTATGACCCAAGCATGTTTATATAAGCCATTAGAAGATTTCGAACAACATTTATAGACATGCTAACCACTAGACCATGTATGACCCAAACATGTTTATATAAGTCATTAGAAGATTTCGAACAACATTTATAGACATGCTTCACGAAATTTAGATCGCTTTTAAGAACATGTAGATACGTATTTAGCAGAGCCTTGTAGATAATTTCCAAGAGCATTTAGACATGTTTAACAAAGTATCGAACAGTTTGAAGAACGAGTAATTGATAGAACGCTGTTCAGAATTTAATCATGCTAAGTAAAACCTGGGATTAGTTCCAAACATTTTTACATATGCGCATTTTTACATTTAAACACGACAATATAAATATTCAGTCAGTTTTATCTACTTAATCGAGAAGTTAGATCACATATTTAGTAAGTTTCTCTGAATAATGAGTAAAGTTGATTCAAATTACATTTGTCATAAAACACTAACAATAGATCTAACACATTTTTTAAACACCAGATTCTTAATTTTGTTTCTTAGAGATTTTCAAAGATTAGAAGAATGTATAATAATAGTGTTCCAAATATATCTGCTATATATATATATTGTCGACAACGCGTTTCGCTCAATCCAGAACTTTTCATGCCAGCTGGAATACAACAACAAACATACCAGTGGTTGGAGCACTATTTATATAAGCGACAACAGTTGTTATGGGGTGCATGTCTTTTACAAATCGGCGAAGAATGATTACAAATACTTTTTTCATAAGACATTAGCATCAGGCCTAATAAATATTTAAACACTACATTTAGCCCCTCAGGAATTTTCAAGAATTAAAAGAGTGTACCAATGCTTATTCTGATACTGCCACCGTTGTCTGTTCTACTGATAGTACAACTACCTATTCTGATAATGACACTATTGTATATTCTGATAGTGGCACTATTGTATATTATGAGAGTGGCACTATTGTATATTCTGATACTGCCACCATTGTCTGTTCTACTGATAGTACAACTACCTATTCTGATAATGACACTATTGTATATTATGAGAGTGGCACTATTGTATATTCTGATACTGCCACCATTGTCTGTTCTACTGATAGCAAAACTACCTATTCTGATAATGACACTATTGTATATTCTGATAGTGGCACCATTGTCTGTTCTACTAATAGTACAACTGCATTCTGGTTCCACCCATAACACCCTACATATGATGGGATTACATAATAGGGTGGGTGTCCGCAAGCCACTTTTGTCTGAGCAGAATACCACTATCTGAATGAAATAATATTAGAATCTCACCCCAAACTCTTTCAGCAGGCAGCGGAGACTCGTTTGTGTGTGGCGGAAATCTCACGATATCTTTGCTCCTTGAAATATCTTGCCCGAGGTCATAGGCATCCAGAGCCCATTAAGATTTGTTTGTTCCTGTTAGCAGGAATTTAACTAAATAATTCATGTGGAGATCAAAATATGTTCCCCCGTAATGTAATACCCTAGTGCATCTTTACACGTGCATCTGGAAAGTGATTTCTTGACAATGCAGTGCATATACTATCCTGACCAGATAAAATCCCCAATTTCAATCAAATGAAGCATCTCTGGATGAGCTTTCCAACACCAACGCAGAACCTACAACAATTGGCGGAATGTAAAAGACAACATATTTCACCTCAGACGTTTCGTTGAAGAATATCCTCGTTGTTATTTAGTGTCTTCCATGCCAAAGAGGACCAGAATTGTGCTGTTTCACAGTGTTAATAGTCAAACTTCTTCCTTTATGGTATCTATCAGTTGAAATACATTTTAAACATATTTATGAAGTTTTATTATCAGAGTGAAGAACTTTTGATCTTTCCCATAAAATCCTCCACTTGAATAGGATTATTTGAACTACAATCCAATAGTTGAAATGAGCTATTCATAAAATTTAGGCTAACTACATTTCAACAGAAACGACCAATGTATATAACATCGTTCAGTATCATATACGATGTATAGAGTAGAAAATACATTAGTGAGTAGAAGATCATATTATCTGGATAAAACTAAAGGAAATTTAATCGAGACACGTTAACTGCTCTCTTATATATTAGTTTCAGTGGTGTGCTTATATTAATTTAGCATACTTGCAATAATTTCCAGAAAATAAACGGGGAAGTTCCAGCGTCAACAGTAGCACATTAATTTTACAAGTACAATTAGTATGCTATTCTTCAAAACATGGAATTAGAATGATGTGATGTAAAAAAAAGATCAACGTGCTTTTAAAATAAAAGTAGACGATGGCCTCAAGCTACGAGTTCCTTCATTATATTTGATGATGCCTTGCAGCAATGCTTTAGAATCAAAAATAACATAGAGCTTAAGTTGTTTTCTTCAATGCATAAGTCTAAATACGTTACTTTGAACATATAAGCTTAAGGTGTTCTTTTCGGTGCATAGTGCCAGCCATGAGATTTAATTCAAAGACAGTCAATTATCATAGACGCTTTATTTTGTTGAGAACCACAGATAAGAATTTAACTCCGGAATATGTAACAAAATTCTTGTGGAGAAGCGCGAATAAGTGATTAAAATGTATAATATATTTTTTTTAGCCACCAATACATGACACACACACACACACACATATATATAAGCCTGTAAGAAAGCTTCAGATATTCATTGGTGTAACACTAGAACACATTGCTGAAGTAGGTCACATTCGACTAATCGCATATACTTAATCATTTATTGATAAAACAGTCAGAGCTACAGAACCTTTAAAGACTTGGAAATTAAAAAGAAACAATATTGATGAATTAATAGTTGACATCATAAAATCTCTTCTAACTTGTGACATTTTCCTCAAATAATTATCTCTAATGAACAAATCTCAGTATTAGTTAACTTTCAACATGATATATTCACACACAAATGTTTTTCTTGAAACTGCTAATTTTTTTCTTAAATCTATTGCTGTAGTAACAAAACATGAAACGTAGGAAGTACCCTATAGTTATATAGAGTAATAAGTAAAGATACGAAAGACGAAGTGGTAAGACTTTCACTACGTATTCAAGGCTACAAAATAAATGATATTTTTATAGAATTAATCTTAGGAACATTACGTTTAATCTTAACCAGAAAACTATATATTTAATTTTGGAATGGTGAATGATAGATTTACAAGCATAAGAGTGTTTTGTGAGAAGCTAATTTTGAAACGTGATGTGGTAATTTTACGCAAAAGAACTATTTTTCGGGAAAAATAAAATTATGGAATGTTATCTGTCAGTTCAAGACAAACGAAATATTTTGGGAGAGAGGTTAGTTTTGTGGGTTTTAGAACTTTGCCCGATAAAATGAATTTGAGGAGAATTAAATTTTAGAATGTAATATAAAAGTTTAAAACCTGATGCTTTTGGACATTACACTTCGTTGTGCATAATAACAAACATTCATGAAAGTTCAGACTGCAAAGAAGTACTTGAGAAAAATGGCATAAAAGAGAGAAAAAACAACAAAATGAAATTAAGTAAAAATACATTTGCTTAGAAAATCATAATAGAAGAATTTGTTTGTAATTAAGCACAATGAGCTATCTGTGCACCACGAGTATCGAAACCCGGATTCTAGCGTTGTGGGGGGGGGCATGATAGAAGAGAAAATTTATTTTTGTAAAATATATTTGGCTCTTACAGAATTTTCAATAAAGAAAAACTACAAAACATTAAATAAAACAACATTTTAGTTCTATTTGTATTTAAGACTAGTTAGGACTTCTTATACATTGATAACGTGAAATTACTTAAGCCTTCATTCAAGCTACCACGATAACAAGAGACTACTCAGGCCTCATAAAATAATCGTAATCTTAATTTCTAAAACATAAATACAACTCATATAAGATCCTAAGCTACGTAGGTTTAAATTCAAATACCTTATGATAACCTGTGGAATTTTAGGCATAATTTAAAAAATTCACATACACATAATTAGTTAAGCAGAATATCGCAATTATAGTGTTTTTTGGAAAATTATAATGGCAATTGGAAATAAAGAACTTATATTAACATAATCTCTTTAAGTTTGTATTCATGTTCATATTTCTCACCTCACATCTGTACACGTGCAACGTCTTAAGCTGACGTTATTTCAAGTACTTTATACCCTTGGTAGCTTTGGTATCCTTATTTATTTACTAAACTGAGAAATATTGGCTGGATGCCCAAAATACTCTTCTTGTTTTTTTTCTGTTTTTGTAAGCTCGAACATCTAATATTAGTCGCCATGGCGACATTTTTATAGCTAACGTGTTAAACGAAGGCGCCTAGAATCGTAAATGGCCAGTAGAAAAGTAAATGTAATAGATGAGCTGTTGGATGTGTTCATTTCAAGTGGAACATACTTGGACGCTTCCGTTTCATCAACACACTTAACTTGTAGACATCACATTAAGGGAATGAGCTGTACGTGTGTTAAAAGACCTATTCAAGCTTTTAATTAAGTTCCACTTATTCATTTGAGTTATTTATGTGACAGCATTAAGCAAATGCTTTGTTACTGTTAACGAGGCAAAATAATTTTATAAATATGTATACGTATTATTAATTTGAGAGTTATTACTCACGATAAAATGTAGCTATAATCATTTCTACTATTCTGTTACTGCAAAATGAAAATAGAGCGACGAACTCTACATTGAAAACAACGTATCATTTTCGTGAAAGTTAAGAAAGAAAAAATATATCTTATAGATACTCAAAAACATCATATCATGAAAAAATTCTATATTCTATGTATATATATCTACTATATGTTAAAGTTTTAATGGCTGCTTGAATGAATGGATAACATTATTGAAAACTGAGGTTATATCTACTATATGTTAAAGTTTTAATGGCTGCTTGAATGAATGGATAACATTATTGAAAACTGAGGTTATATCTACTATATGTTAAAGTTTTAATGGCTGCTTGAATGAATGGATAACATTATTGAAACTGAGGTACAGGAAAAGTTTTTTCTTCTTCTACATTTGCAGATTAGGAAAGTCATGCTTCATGAACAAAGTATTTATTTTTTCTATCGAAAACTTCTCTAAAGATTGGTTAGAAGGTAGGACGTTGCTTAATTAGTTCATGTAGATTATATGTATCTATTACAACTATTTTATCATACTTATATTTTATTATATAGACATATATACTTTTAATTTATTCACAAAAAAATGTCAAAACAGAGTCTTTGTGTTAGTGGTTCACTGGAAAATTTATAAACAAACAACATTTTTCCCAATTGGCTTATTTTAGATTTGCTTATTTACTAGAAAACAAACAATTGTAATGCTTAACAAAAGCTTCTTTAGATTGGTTAAATCTAAATTTTTTAGAACCTAACAAATTCTCTCTCTGTTGGTTAATTCCAAACACATTTATTGCCTGTCAAATATCTTATCTAGCAGTGTGGTTTCAAAATCTTTTCCAAATGACTACTTCGAAGCATCTCTATAGTTTAACCCTCAACCTGCTTGCACCCCAGACTTATTTCAAACTTGACATAACAATTCTGTTTTATCTGACTAGGTCTAGATTTTTTTAATCTGCTAAAGTTCTCTAGTATTTGACTAGTTGTATACATCACAGTAATTTAATAACTCCTACAATGATAAGTTAATTTCAAACTTTTATCAAACGCTTTTATGAATAAGTTTAAACCATTACGTAATATGACAAACACTTATTACAACTGGTTGGCTTGTGTGTATTATTTTATTACAGATGTTTCTGTAGTTTAAAAAACCATTCAGTTATTTTATCTCAAACCTTAATCTCAAATCTTAAATATCTATTTGTTTTTGTTAAACATTCCTCCAGCATAATAAACGCTACTTACAATTTGAAAATATTAAACCATTTTCGACATAAAAGAATGACGTCTCTCTATCCTCTAACAATCTATTTTTTAATCTGTTCTGTTTAGTCTGTGAAACCTAATAGTGCTTTGAAGTACTTCGCTAATAACGAACCACGAAACGTTTACTTGTTTGTGTTTTAAATAAAGGTTCATTCTTATATTTAGTTTTGAACTGTTTCTACTTATACTTTGAATAATATGGAAACTAGTTTATTTACGAATCGGTGTATTGATTAATTTGCATAATAAGCATTAGGTATGCATGTAAGTTAATCATAAACCAATAATATGCACGTGTAGTACCTAAATTAGTTTGTTTATTGTGTGAACTAATATTTTACATAAGACCACGTGTACTACATCATTGTTGACTAACTTTGCAAAAACAGATATTCTCAAACATGCTTTAGTTACATTTATTTGTTACATTTGTTTGTAATTAATCACAAAGCTACACAATGGGCTATCTGTGTTCTGCCCATGACGCTATTCAAAAGTCCACTTCTCGATCCAGCGTGTAATTGCGATAAATTTCATTCCTTATCGGTTTGAGTTGAAAGTAGTTGCATATAGACATTTATGACAACTGTAATATTGAATATAAAGAGGTAGAAAAATCTAAAATCCACAGTCTCGTTAAGGTCTATTAAATCGATTTTTGCCCATAAAATGTCTCATAATTTGAATAAACACACTAGGTCACACTATATATAAGTTTGATACAACCGCTGTTACATTACCTAAAGATCAATACATTTATAAATTATTCCAAACTGGAGTAACATAAAAAGCTAGTTGAATATCATCAGCATTGGTTAAAGACAATGAAGAAGCATTTCGCTATATCGGTCGTTAATATAAAAAAAAACACTTTTTTGATCTATGATCCATTAAAGTTAAAAAATGTGGGTGTAACAACCAATAGAATAAACATATTTGATTTGTAGTGCAAATCGTGTTCGTTGTTTGCTTGGGGAACAGAAGAGGGAAGACTGTCTTTCCCACAGCGGTAGTGTAGTAAAAATCATAAATAATATTGAACGTTAAAACTGGTACACAATTAAAAATATTTTATTTAGGCCTATCTATGACGGTTTTCTTTAAGACCATAGATAGGCCTAAATAAAATATTTTTAATTGTGTACCAGTTTTAACGTTCA
>NW_013666407.1:94242-110238 GCF_000517525.1 Limulus polyphemus
CACAATCAGAAATATTTTATTTAGGCCTATCTATGGTCTTAAAGAAAACCGTCATAGATAGGCCTAAATAAAATATTTCTGATTGTGTACCAGTTTTATCGTTCAATATTATTTATGATTTTAACTTTATACACAAGTGCCAAAATACAATAATTAATGGTGGTGTAGTACATGTTTGGGCAGCCATTCACCATGGTGGAAAAACTGCTCTTTATATCGTCAAAGGAAACGTCGATGGCGCCTCCTACAGGCATTACATGGAGACGATATTTCTGCAATATGTTAGAGCAAGGTTTGACAATAACTTTGTGTTACAGAATGATAATGCCACAGCTCACAGTATGCGTTATTGTGCAGGAACATCTCGACGACGAGGACGTTACTAGATTGACATGACCAACAAAGACTCCAGATTGTAATCCTGTGAAGAACTGTTGAGCAGAAATAGGCCGGAAAATTTGCTAACCACGACCCTAAATCAGCTACTGTAACTGAGTTGAAGTGCCTTTTTTTTGTGACAAGTTGGGATGAAATCACGGTGCATTACATCAATAACCTCATCGACAGCATATCACGTTGTCTTGTGAAGATTATTAGAGTACGAGGAGGACCAACCAAGTACTGAATGTTTAATATGATATAAGGTTACAGACGCTATTTATAATAATTTGATGATATATTTTATCATTGTATATATTTTAGTAAAGTTTTACTGTGAAATGCTGAATTTCACACCTTTCTTGAGGTGTTTGATGAAATTGTTTGCTGTTCTAATAAATCGTTCACGATATCGATAGAATCTGTCTCATTATACAAATTATATATGTAGTTGTTTAATATAACATGCATTTCTTAGTTTGACAGTGCTAAGTATATTTGTTTTCCTCTTAGTAACAATGTACAAATATTTTGGCCGAGACTGTTTTTAGCAGTTTGTTTGTTTGCTTTGAATTTCCCCGCAAAGCTACACGAGGGCTATCTGCGCTAGCCGTCCTAATTTAGCAGTATAAGACTATAGGGAAGACAGCTAGTCATCACCACCCACTGCCAACTCTTGGGCTACTCTTTTACCAACGAATAGTGAGATTGACCGTCACATTATAACGCCCTCATGGCTGAAAGTGCGAGCATGTTCGGTGTGACAGGGATTCGAACCCGCGTGTCAGATTGCGAGTCAAGCGCTCTAACCACCTGGACATGCCGGGCCGTTCTTACCAGTAGACCTGTAACAACCGAAAAATATATATCACCTTAACAAACATATCATTTTAGACGTTTTACACCACTATACAACTTTTTTTGAGCTTTAATGTTTTTAAAAGATTTCATAACGTTTATGTTGGAAAGAACAACAAAGGTTTCTTGAATTACAATATTATCAAAATGTTGTTGTACTTTCATGTAACAAATGAACCTTTTGTGTGATAAAAACACGGTTCAATAGAGATTTGTCTTTTGCTCATAACTTTTAAGTAATTTCTTTTGATTCATCAGCAGTCGGTGCTTACTTGCGAAACCACAGGAAAAAAATAATTGTTATGACAACGACGTTTGTACAAAAATAAAAATAAGCTTCTTTGAAATATAATCCTCTTTAAATTAAAAGCATGGTACACGATAACGTCCATGTAACAGAAAAATAATTATTTCAATTACGAGATAATCAATAATGTAAAATAATTTTGCAGTTATCCAATTAGGAAAACGTTTTTGACTCAAAGTAGAATGGATTCGTCCATAACAAATTTCTTGATGATTTTCAGATGTCGTCGATTTTTAAATTCCTATTAATGGTTAATTACAAAATTAAATTTATTTTGAAAAGGTAATTTTTTGGGGCGGTCTTACCTTTTATAGATGTCATATTTAATGTACTTTGTTAAGGGTTACGTTGTAAAGTAAAACTAGGCTTAAACGTCTATTTAAATTAATTGTTCCTTTATGTGTGTGTCTAAGTCAAGGTAATGCGACTTGAAGTTTTAATTTGAAATATCGTTGATTTCCGTTATAAAAACAGCTGATGAAATATTATTGTCAATTTAATTTAGCTAACAATATGTCGTTACCGCCGAATTACACAAGGTTTGTTTTTTTTTAATTATGCACAAAGCTACACAAGGGCTATCTGTCCTCTGCCCACCACGGGTATCGAAACCCGGTTGTAAGTCCGTAGACATACCGCTGTGCTACTGGGGGCACTACACAAGGAGCTTCATAGATATCTGTAGCCCTGGAATAAATGACATTCCACTGAGATGTGATTAACTTTGTAGGTTTAAAACATAACGAAATATAGCTTACTTGATAAGCGTGGCTATGAACACCAGGGTATACAGTTTAAGGCTATATCATATATCAATGTAGCAAAGAAGTTAGGTAGTTTAAAAGTTCGTTAGGAAGCTGTATTAGTCCGAGAAGTTTATCAAGATCAGATGTTATAGGATTATTTAAAACAATCAACATACCTATTTAGTAAGAAATACAGATATTTTTCTTGCTATCGGTAAAACTGTTCGTTTTGTTTTTATTAAAAAAGATTTTTCTTCTTTTTTACGCATCTATGAATGAAGATAAAATTACCTCCATCGAACCAGAATTTGGTTTATTCTGGATATTTTCGGGCTGTCACTTTCATGTATAGTATAAATAACTAATTAAGATTTTGTAAATCAAAATATAATCAATAATCTTCAACAATCTATGCGCAAAATCTGAAAACTCCACAGTCCACAAAGTTTTGAAAAATGAGCTATTTGAAGGGAATGCAAAGATACAGAGGAGCGAGTCAAATAGTTTTCTTTAATTATAGTTATATAATTCAAGAATTCAAAGATAATTCTCTATGATTATAAACTCATCTCATGAGATTGTACATTTATCATCAGAATATGAATTATTATACTTCTTAAGCTACAATAAAACGAAATATAGTAAAGTTCTCTTGATCATCCGTATTTACTACACATCTTATGAAGAATGAATGATGATGATGGTAGTATGATGATAGAAGTTATCTTGTATTATGTATTCAGATCGTTAAGCTGGTCAGCTAGGGTTGATCATTACATATTCAGAGCGTTAAGCTGGCCAGATGTGCTTGATTATCACATATTCACAGCGTTATATTGGCCCGATGTGCTGGATCATTACATATTCAGAGCGTTATGTTGGCCAGATGTGCTGGATCATTATTCCAAAAACTTTGTGTCTCCCTGGTGGGTCAGCGGTCACTCAACAGATCTGGTAAATCTAAACAGAAGAGATTACTGAAGAAATAAAAGTTACTATTCCTTGTTTCAGTTCTGTTATAAAAACGTTGAGTTGGTGCGTGTTCAGTGGCTTATGAATGTTGCATTTGAGACAGATATATTGAGTGTGGTCGTTTTAGAAACATCTCACTGAAAGTCTATGTTTACAAGACATACTCTGAGCTAGGACAAACCTCTTAGAAGTGGATGATAGGTCACGATCCATAATACATACCCGCATACATATAAATATTGACACTATATCATGAATACATATTAATGTAGATGACTCAGAGTTACTCAGTGAGCACGGGTATTGTATAATGGGTGTCAAATTTACAATAAAATTCCAATATCAATTATTACTGTAATTTTTGCGAAACATTTTAAGTTCGTCAGTTGTATATTCAGGAAATGTTTAAATACAACTTACCTCATATCGTTGTAGACTAGTCTCTCATAATCGAGAAAGTTTTATTATGAAAAACAAAGCACGGCGCTTTCTTATTTGGTAAGTATTAATTACGGTAATTATATATTATTTAAGAATTAAAAGAAATAAAAAAATGTATTTACAATTATGTTTGGCACCATAAAAGAGTGTTGCTGTTTTTTGATGAAAGTACTAACGTAAATAATGGCATGAAGTAATCCTTGCGTTTCTGATGTTCTTGAAATATTTATCTGGATGTATCTTTAGATAAATTTGATTTTTTATTAGTATAAATAAGACATTTCCCAGACAAATGATGAAACATAACCTTAAAAAAAAAGCAAAAAATTCTAAATGTGCTTTGGAAAAGCACATATAGCACACATAAAAGCACACAAAACCCTTCTCTTAGTCTATGCACATTATAGTTATTTATACTTATTTTATATATCAATTTCTAACTCCCACAGCAAAGTAAGCGGGACATACATATTTATCTTACCACTCTTCGTGTGCAGTTGTTTAAGTTATCCGTATTGTTCTTCCAACTATCCAGCACTATTGATTCAATTTTGAATGTTAACGACATATGTTTACCGCTAGGGTTTTGGTATTTGGAAATCGAGTTATTTCTACTTTCTCATTACAAAATAGTCGTATCTTGAATACCATTTTTTTATTTTAAAGTGTCAATACATTTCACACATACGGATTTCAGTTAAATGTTTAAGCTCACCCATAGTAAACCCAGCTAATCTGCTTAGTTAAAATTATATGTATAGTTTTTGTCCTTAATCTCTTTCTTGAGTATTCTTTCCTGGTATGTAAACAACTCAGTAGCGACGATTAAATATGGCATTCCTAAAACCACTAAAAGTTAGATAATGTTTCTGTACAATAAATGAAACTCTTTCTTTAATGAGTACAATATCTTTACTATATTTATATCTATGTTAGACATTTAACTAGGTACAATGTTTGTGATAATGCGCTTTTACCATATGTATATTTTTAGAGAAAACAAAAAGCATAAAACTACACCCTATTAAAGCCAAACCTCTCTTGTTAGAATAGCATGTGGAATGTCATAGACAGGTTAATAACTAACTCGATTCACTTGTAATATCCAAAGTTTATTCGTTTCTATAAAGGTTGAATACGTCATATGAAACAAATCTGAAGCTTGACATTATCCCTGGAGCCTAGTTTCTACTGCAAAAGATTCCGTAGTAAGATTGTCAGGTTCAAAAACAACTACTCCTCCTCATAATCTACATAATTTTACGAGGATTACAATTACCCAGCGCCCGTTTCAACAGCCTGATCGCACAGAAATTCATAGGTACTGTATCCGATGATATAACCAGTATGTCTTGTTATAGAATACAATGGATATCCATTTTTGTTCGCCAGATAGTTAAAATATGGAGGGATGAGCTGATGCATAATGGAAGCAAATTGGGTACATGTAACTCCTGTCGCTTTTCCAGAGAGATCCTTCTTAATTACGTTGCATATGGTTCCCATTGATCAATGTGTTCGTGGTTTCTCACATGTTATAAGAAGCCACACTTTTCTTACCACAGCTGGGGTACGAGTAATTTCAGGTCACTGACTAGATGGTACTGGTGCTCGAAGGTGATACATATTCCTTTGTTTTCCAATGTCATGAGTACAAGCGATATTCTCTTCTTAGAAATTATAAACCACTGTTCTCAACATATCTCTATAATCTGATGGCATGACACTGCCTATCTAACGCTAAACAACATCAAAATATAATTCTTATACATACCATTCCACCGTGACTTTATATTTGATGTAGTTGTCACGTGAATTGCTGAGTTCTATATTCAAAATCGTTTTAATATAACGTACTCATCTCCCTGTTTTACTACTTTCCGATGTCCAATGTGTTCCAGCTGTAGAAGTGATTGTGATATAAAACTAATGGAGAAAATATACCATGATTGTAAAATTATGAATTCCCTCCCATTTTCAGTAGTAATGTAAATGCCAGTTGGTTGATTTTGAAGTTTCATTTTCTGAATAAATAATTCATTCAGTGTTTACTCTGTTCGAAATAATAAATTCACAGTCACATTCCCTACTGATATGACTCTAATGCAGGACTGATTCATTACATCTGTTTTTAAACGCTGCTATATGTGGTCGTATTTAAGATCCAATGTAAGATCTTATCTGATCTTGTAACAAAGGAATGAGTACTTTCTTTTGGAAATTGGTTTAAAAGTAAAAGAAAAATGAGTACTGATACAAACTTATGATTTCAAAAAGCAATCCGGAAGTCTCAAGAATCTTCTTCAATGTTTTCTTTAAATTAAATAATGTTTACCAGTGTACTAGTATACCCAAAAACCAGGATTAGTGGTGGTTTATTCATACTGACGTTTTTCGGAATATGGCGCTTGAATTGTTAAGTGGAAATCCATCTTTCTTAGAAAGGTTTTAGTCTTACTGATCCAGATTGGAAAACTCCATTGGCATTATGGACAAAAATAGTGCTAAACTTTCTTAAAAAATAAACGAAATAAGACTTTCATAAATAAAATATACCCCCCCCCCAAAAAAAAAAGATAGGCACTGCACTTCAAATTAAAGCAATTCAGTTTACAAATTGTATTGTTAATGATTCTTACACACACACAAAAAGTCTGATAAGTAGTAAATATGATATGATAAATATAAATTTGATAATATGATAAATTTCTTCTTGGTTAGACTTATCGATTTTTGGTATTGTTAAAAATAACAGCAGTTAATATAATCACTTTACCAAGATATATATATATTAATTAATTATCAAAAATAGAACTGAAAGGTTGGGCCCGGCATGGCCAAGTGGTTAGGTCGCTCGACTCGCAATCTGCGGGTCGCGGGTTCGAATTCCCGTCCCACCAAACATGCTCGCCCTTTCAGCCGTGTGGGGCGTTATAACGTGACGGTCAATCCCACTATTCGTTGGTAAAAGAATACCCCAAGAGTTGGTGGTGGGTGGTGATGACTAGCTGCTTTCCCTCTAGTCTTACACTGCTAAATTAGGGACGGCTAGCGAAGATAGCCCTTGTGTAGCTTTGCGCGAAATTCAAAACAAACAAACTGAAAGGTTGGTTAAATTTCAAATTAACATTTTTAGAAAATATCAAAGTTTCTTTCTACCAAAAAATAAGGCAACTTATGTTATGTAGTACGGACGCAGGAGTTTGTCCAGATGAGCATGAAGTTTGTTTAACACTCTCGTTACGGCTCTTCCTGTGGTCAGGAGTCAGAAGGCATGTCATCACGTTTGTAGATTTACATTTAAAATTTTATCTAACTACTATTTTATGAATGTATGTTAATCAGTTAATTTCTTAATTTAACAGTAAATATTAAACAAAATTCCTAAATATCGAATTTTGTGTGTCACATGTTATGTTGAATACAACTTTGGTACAAATTAGATGTTTGTGATGTCTATAGTTTCTTCTTGATTATAAACTCGAATTAACGATATTGACAAGCTATAATATATAACAAAAAACCTCATATTTTCTATTTACTGAGATATTCCTACATATAGTGAATCAAACACAGTGGTCCCGCCCTTCTTTTTACATTTTTGGAAAGAATTGCTTACATACACTTACTTCTGTCTATGGCCTATGATTAACCAATTGAAAGCTCAGAATGTCCTTCTGGTGGTTTTATCGGTCTATCGAAAATGAGAATTTCTCTAGATTATTTCTTTGTCTTGAAACGCCGAAAGATGTGATAAGTGAAAATGTTGACAGTTTGTTTGTTTGTATCTAAGCACAAAGCTACCCAATGGTCTATCTGGTATCGAAACCCGGATTCTAGCGTTGTAAGTACGCAGACATACCGCTGTGCTACTGGGGGGCAAATGTTGACCGAAAAACAATGTTTCTTTCAGTGAAATATAGTTTAGTTAGTAAGCCTGATAAATTACAGTGCAATTCTGCAATATTTATAGAGTAATTAATAATATTTGTTTATTTCTAAATGAATATATAAAACCTAAACAAATGTTCTGTTTGACATCCACCATGTGCGAAATTTGACAAGGCTTAGCAAATTACGGCAAGTGGGCAAACGAGTATAAAGTTTCTAAGTAGAAAAAAAATCGTTGTTTTTCTATTTATTTATTTATATACTGTCCTATGTTTTAAGAAAAATAACTGAAATTTAATTTGTAAATAGTAACAATAAATATGCATATGTAATATATCATAACCAAAATGGGACTATATTTTACAAAATAATGGTTCACTAGAACAGGTCACTTTGTAAACGTGCAACTTCTGTAATGTTAGTTAGACACGACTAAACTAAAATTAAATAAAAAAAAAAATAAATAATATAGATGTATAATGTTAGGAGATTGAAGCTATTTAGACTAAACATTTGTAGTTCCTTCTTATAATCTGTAGTTATATTAGAACGAAAGAAGCATAATTTATATCTCTTTCCTAATTTTTACGTTGGTTACGAGGTCGGTAAAATCGGCCCCCAGTGGTACAGCGGTATGTCTGCGGACTTACAACGCTAAAATCCGGGTTTTGATACCCGTGGTGTAGCTTTGTGTTTAATAACAAACAAACAATCAAACGGTAAAATCGACCAAACAGAGATACAATAATGAAAATAACACATAAAATATAAAGTTATTTTCTATAAGAAACGTTTCATAATTATACAAAGGTTATTAGGAGGTTATAAAGATTTCGCATGTGAAATTTGACAACTTCTGATGCAATAAAGTATTTTAATCTTAAAATCAAAATTACTTTTCATGTTGGATAGTAAACATTCGAAAATATATAAATGCACGAGGAAATCATAACTTGAGAAATCTTAAATCTCAATAAAAAAAAAATCTGATATTTTGTATATTAAGGTCTTGTAATGTTTACCGATAATCTGAAGATTTTCGTGAAGATACGCTCCGTGTATTAAAAATTATAGTTTGAAAATTATAACAAACAAAATGATTAAGAGGTCGTAATGCTACACAAGGGTCATCTGCGCATAATCATCTTTAGTATCGAACAGCTAATCTTATCTTGGGCTACTCTTACTTGATCGAATAGTGGAGTTTACCAATAATAGTAGATCGTACAGAAGCTCCAAATTGCGGAAAACGAATATATATATATATATATATGTTAACGGGTAGCGAACCACACATCATTGGACTCAAGTTTACAGTTCGAATAATACTCCTGATATTTTAATTACCTGTGAGTAGACTGACAGAAGGACAAAGTTTTAATGTTTTACGAGGGAGAAAGAATTCGAAAACAATACTGAAATTTCTAACTCTGAGTAAGCCTATATATATACATATATATATATATATAACCTGAAGGTTGGTAGAAGTAGGAGGATTCGGAGTTTTAATTGGCGTTTATTATAAATACTTATGTTTAGGTTAATAAGTTTTTGCGGGGATTTCGTTTTTGTACATTATACTTGTACCGAAGCCGTATAAATAAAAGTACTTTTATTTCTTGAGTTATGTACTTTATAAACTATGTTGTTGTTTTTTAAGAACATTACTTACATTGTTTTCAATCGAATTATTTGGAGTTGCACACTGGAGAGCTTATATAAAGATTCCTGAGTGTAGAAACGATGTGTTCGCTCAGATATATAATCTGTGAAAACTACAACTGTGGACGTCATTAAAACTTGGAAACTCTGATATATTCTTACTTTGAATAGATAATTATCCATTAAACAGAAAATGTAACATTACACTCATTTTCTTATACTTGCCTTACACTAGGCAGAATAACAAAAAATTAAGGAATCAGTTTAGATATTTTATGACCTGCCATCTAATTAAACTTTAATAATTATTATTTATGTATAGAAGTGATAATTAAAACACTGTTGGAATATAGAGGGTTAAGTCAATTTCGTAGGTCACACTTTACCGTTGCACTCAATTTTACGTACTTGAGAATTACTGCGCAAGCCCCCCAGTGGCACAGTAGTATGTCTGCGGACTTACAACACTAGAAACCGGGTTTCGATACCCGTGGTGGGCAGAGCACAGATAGCCCTTATGTAGCTTTGTGCATAATTAATTAAAAACAAACAATTACTGCGCAAAAGATAAAGTACAAAGTACTCTTATATAGAGCGTCTAGCTGTCAAAATGCTTAAATATTGGCTTAATATGCAAGAAGAATTATCATTATGGAGAGTGGACTGAGCTTTGGTTCTGAGTATAATGAAGATTTATGGCAATTAATGTACAGGCTTGAAACAGAGTGTAGTGTAAGCCTGGATCTGAGTAGCATGTAGACTGTGCTGAGAAACGTGGACGTTTCATGCCGAGTATAACGTATGCTTGAAATTCAGTGAAATGTAGTAGACGTATTGTGAGGAACTGGAAGTTTGACTCAATTTGTAATGTAGATGATTGGTGAGTAACGTGGAGGTTTGAGCCGAATGGAATGTAGACTTACAACGAGTAATGTGGAGGTTTGAGCCAAATGGAATGTAGACTTACAACGAGTAACGTGGAGGTTTGAGCCGAATGGAATGTACACTTACAACGAGTAACCTGGAGGTTGGAGCCGATTAAAATGTAGACTTACGGTGAATAATGTGTAAGTTTTAAGCCAAGTATAGGATAAAATTGGAACTGAGTAAAATGTGGACTTACGGTGAGTAATGTGTAAGTTTTAAGCCAAGTATAGGATAAAATTGGAACTGAGTAAAATGTGGACTTACGGTGAGTAATGTGTAAGTTTTAAGCCAAGTATAGGGTAAAATGGGAACTAAGTAAAATGTGGACTTACGGTGAGTAATGTGTGAGTTTCAAGCCAAGTGTAGTGTAAGCTTGGAACTGAATGAAATGTAGACTTGCAATGAGTAACGGAGGGGTTTCATGACGAGTGTAGTATAATTTTGGACTTGGGTGAAATGCAGACTATAAGTAGAGGAATATGATAATGAAACCGAATGAAGTGTTTTAATAATTACTATTAGGGGACAATTTCATGCTCAGTGCATTTTAGTGCTATTGTCGAATGTTGCGTAGGATTACTATTTAGTAAAGTGTAAGCCTAATGTAGAAACGAGGATATAATTTATTGTGGGTGGATTGTAAATATAAATTTATAATTTATGGGTAGACTTAAAGTGTAGTGGAGAAGAGGGTTGATGCCAGTATGATTGTAGTCTTGATGCTTATTTGAGTGTAGTCTTGATGCTTATTTGAGTGTAATTTTATTGAACAATGAAGTGTATATTTGATATTGACGCTAGTTTATGCTTGATGCTGAGTATAGTATGTGCTTGATGCCGCACTAAGTGTTGGCTTGATCACTAATTCATTGCGTGATTGATGAAAAAAAAAGAAAGTAGGCATAAAGTTTAGAAGTGTTCAGGTTTGATTAGGATTTTATTATGAGATTCATGCTTACTGAGGTATAAGTTTAAAAGTGACTGACACCTAAACCATGATCAGAAATAATAATGATTGTCCAATGAAGATTGTCTATGATGTAGAGTGGTTTTAACTTAATGCTGTATTGATATACTAGTGGTATCGATTGAAGATTCTTACTATACTTAATACAAAGATTTAAGAATATTATTAATTTTGAGAGGACTGCAGTCATGATGCTCATTGAAGATAACTGAGTATAGTGATGGGTTGCCTGTGAGTGCAGTATAAATTTGATGCCAACTAGACTGTATATTTGATATTCAGTTGAGTATATATATTCCAATATAGCTGGTGTGTCGACTGCGTTTCTATTTAATTCCTGAAAGTTTCGAAAGTTTGCTTGAGGTTTAGTTAGCGAATATTAGATACTGAGAGAATGTTTGGAAACAAAGGATTGTAGGTTTGCTGCCCAGCCGATTTAGATTTGGAGCTGAGTATATGCAATACTGATGTCAGTATTTTTTATGGTGTGTAAAATTTGGACTTCATGTCCAGTTGATTATATATTTTATAAATAGTATTTGATAATGTATTGTTTGTATGCTTGATATCGTGTAGAATAAAGTATTTATTCCCTCTGAATTCGTTTTGAATTCGAGATAAGATTAAGTTGGACACTGAATTTATTGTATATTCAAACCCCAGTGGAACTCAGGCTTATGGCAAATCATATGGTAATTATTATGTGCATTGTAATTCAAATTTAATGTCCATTAACATGCAGGCTTGATGTTGAGTTACTTGAATTTCAAGCTGGATGCAAATAATGAGTTGAGTTTTGATACCAAATGAGAGTTTGCGCAATGACAAGTGAAGAACAGGCGTGTAGCTTATAGTACCGAGTTTGCTGTAGTTAGTGCTAAAATAAATGTAATTCTGATGCAGAATTCAGTGAAAGCTTCATACTGTGTTGATTGTACAATTGGTTCTGAGTTGGGTGTAATCCTTAATGCTAGTTGATCGTAGGTTTGATGCCAAAATAAAAATACACTTGATTCTGCATTGAGTCTTCTATTGTTGCTGGATTATTTGTAGGTATTATACTGAGTTCAGTGTGGGCTTAATACCCATTGAAGTTTATGGTTCATCATGGTTTGAATAATTGACTCCAAATCTTCTACGCATAATTAATGCTTTACTATCTGTATTATTCATGCCCATGAGATACACCCGAGATGCCAAATAATCTTTAATTTCAAATAGAGTGAAAACTTGGTCAAGCTGATTCTAAACTTGATGCTCATTTTATTGCATGACGTGTTGTTGCTATACTGTCTGTATGATCCATGCTCAATGGAATGTGGTTTTGATGTCGATATGAGAGTGTTAGCCTGATATCAGGTGTTTCAAGCTGGATTAGTATTAGTAATATTTTAAGGGTTAAACTTTCGTTTTTAAGGCAGTTTGCGAGCTTCTCGGCTCTCTCTCTCTAAACATAGAATTTTAACTTTATACATATTACAGATAAAATACCCAAACATCGACTATTAATTACAAAACGTAAGCAACAAACTTTCAATACAAGAATGAGCTGGAGTTTACGTTTGGATTTACCCTGATTTCAAGGGTAGTAGCCTTTATATTTATAAATATAAATCAAAAACTCTGAAAATCATATTTTTCTTACATTTATATTCTAATAACAAATTAGATAGATTAAAGAGTAATTAAAATATTCACAGTTTATTGCGTTCAACGGTACTTTCCGTAAAAAGTAAATATAGCTCTTAATATCCTGTTTAAAAACCAGAAATGTATTACGAATTTTATAATTTCAAACGTTTTTATCAAGATATTATCTTGAAAATCTTTACTACTATATTGTATATTACTTACTTTACTTCAACTGTAGTAAACAAATTAAATGTGACTGTTTTAAACAGTAATGGTAGTTTGTTACAGAGCAACGTTTGTTTCATTATGGGTATTCAAATTGTCCAGGCCTACTGATCTTCATTGCAACTTAAGTCTTTAGAATAAAAATTAAAGTGCATATCTTGAATAACTGCTTTCAGTTTACCATAAGCATATTAATAGGATGAAATAAATAAAGTTTCAAATAATAAAGATGGTGTTAAAACTTGGCTGACATGATAAAATCTAGTGTGATCGATAGTGGTGTGGAAGAAACAAATAACATTTGAAATTATAATATATACTCTGCTTAGTTAAAACCAATATGTGGCAATCTTAGTTTGATGTTTAGACATATCCTTACATTTTATCAGATAACTAAACGAATACATTGGTTATATTTTTTACACTCTGGAGTGATGAAATATTAATCATATTAAATAACATTTATTTAGAAGAAACTTTTACTGGAGTTATTTCATGACCATAAATATTTAGCAATCTTTATATTGTCTTTTTAACATTTAATGTACATTGTAATATGGCGGGTATAAACTTACATGAAACATTTACATTTGTACAGTAAGAGACTGAGGATCCCCATTCAGAAAATAACAAGTTAAACACTTGGCACCGAATGTATATACGCTCTCATGATAGCACATAAACCACTATATATCTCCTATATCCAATATCGACGAGGTCTTTCGATACGTCAGACACATTAATGGTCGAGACGCTGTATATATTAGCACTGTTTTGGTGTGGACTGAGTTTTATTTATATTTATGTCATTACGTATCAACATTTGTATAAGAATTATTTAACTCTATTTTTTATCTGAGTTTAACACCAAAAGGTAAACGTATAAAATTAATGAGCCCAGAAAATAAAGTTAACCTGTAGTTTTATACAAAATTTCATTATGCTGCATTTCATATACCAGACAAAGTTCACTGGGCTGTGGTACTCGTGGAATATAGATTTACTTGCCAATAAATGAAGAACATATACGTGTTAGATAAAGAATATGAAGTAGGCATAAGTGTTAGGTCAAGAAAGTAAAGAATCCATAAGTATTAGGTGAAGAAAGTGAAGAACCCATGAGTATTAGGTCAAGGAAGAGAAAAAGGCATTCGAGTTAGGCAGGGCTGACGAGAGGTGGGGGAGCAAGGGGGGCAGCTGTCCTGGGTATCGGGATTTGTTGAGGGGCCCGACAGTGGGATATTACAAAGCTCACTAGAAATGCATTATACTTAAAGAGCTAAAATGGCTACTGCTGTTTCATGGATTCATGAAGAAATTTGTCACTTAAATTCCGTTTATGAAAAAATCAGCAAACGGTAACAAATAGAATGAAAGGGGGCCAGATGATATTACTGACCCCAGGGCCTTGGCTGGCTATCGACGTCCCTGGTGTTAGGTCATGAAAATGAAGAACCAATAAGTGTTAGATCAAAGAAGTGAAGAACCTATACATATTAGGCGAAGGATTTGAAGAAGTCATACATGTTGGGACAAAAAAAAAATATGAGGTCAATGAAATGAAGAAGGCATTTGAGTAGTTATTGCTGTGTTGGAAGTAACGTCAAAAATCTATAAAGTGGCACTAGAGGGTGGGAAATTGTCATGCTACCATGACATTGAATGGCAGAAGTTTCCTGCAGCCATAGTGCGCGTTGCAAGGGATTACGTTGTAATTCCACGAAATGGCACCAC
The DNA here is from genome assembly GCF_000517525.1 of Limulus polyphemus. Classification (NCBI taxonomy): domain Eukaryota; kingdom Metazoa; phylum Arthropoda; class Merostomata; order Xiphosura; family Limulidae; genus Limulus; species Limulus polyphemus. Next base: position 108,983 of record NW_013666407.1, read on the forward strand.
AGGGCGCGTTGGTATGATGAGCGCTGTAACTGTTACGTAATAGACACCAGAAAGCATGGCTGTCTTAGTGGAGGGGTGACAAAGTGGCAGCAGAGAGCGTTACTGTCTTAAGTCGGATTCCGTTATCAAGGTTTTATAGACGGATTGTGTTAATAAGCTTTTATAGGTGGATAGTGTTACTAGGCAGATGGTCTTACTAAACATATTGTGTGTGTTTTATTAAGGGAGACAGTGTTTCACAAGACAGACAGCATTGTTATACTTCCATAGGACTGCATACAGATTTCAACTTGTTTCAGCTTATGTTTATAGTTTTCATTTCTATATTTAATTACATATGTTCTACTAATTCAGATGGTGTTACTAGGTGGATTGTGCTATCAAGGTTATATAGCTGGATGATATTACCAAGGTACTACAGGCAAATGATGTTACCAAGGTTCTAAAGGCAGACGGTGTTACTAAGGGTCAATAAGCGCATGCTGTTACCAGATAAGGACAGTGTTACATACTTCCACAGGACTGCATATAGATTTCAATTTTTCCCAACTTCAGTTTATAATTTTCATTTAAATACTATGTGTTTTACAAAAACAGAAGGTGTTACTGTGTAGATTGTGTTACTAAGGCTCCATAGGCAGATATAAAATTATGTTACAAAGGTTAGTGCCACTAGGATGAATGATGTTTCTATAAACAGGCAATTCAATAGGATGATGATCTCATTGTAGGATGTCTCAACATGTGATTACATCATGAACATTGTAGTCTAGATTTAACTGTATGTCCTAAACAGTTACAAGTAAAACCATTATTTTAATGATACATCTGTTATAACACTGTTACATATCCTAGTTTTCATCACACACATATTATCATAATTTATCCATTATTTGAGTGAGGCAAACATTATAACCGATAACTTACCTTATATACTTTTACAATTACCACTCGCTTGAAGTATAAAACACTTCGCTAATTCATTAATTCTATCGGTTTTGCTCCTATATTTAACTTGCATGACATAAGTTTTGCCTTTTTTAACTTTTTATATTTAAAACACTTATTATTAATTAATATATATGTAATTAATATATTTGCCGTAAAAATAATGCTTATTTAAGTCTCAGAATAATATACAATAATTTATTTTTAACTTTAGAAGGAATGTAACGCTGTAACATCGAAACGTGTAGAGTCGTCAACATTTTGAAGGCCATAGATAGGCCTAAATAAAATGTTTTTAATTGTGTACC